>NW_026907752.1:0-55779 GCF_033807575.1 Cydia pomonella | reverse complement strand
ACCAGTTGTAACTACTGGGAAAGAAATTCCCAGTAGTTACCACTAATCCAAGTTGGGGTAACTAGTAGGAATTTCTTTTCCCAGTAGTTACCAGTGGTAAATGGTAAAGGGAAAAAAAAAATCCCAGTAGTTACCACAGTACAACTTGGTGGCAACTAGTGGGAATAACCCGACGGACGGACGTACGGACGCGGACGGTTGGGAAGAGGGTAACGATATAATAACGTTAATGAGTTACTGTTCTATCTACTTATGCTCTACTAAAGCGTGTAGTAATCGTTTGTCCAGTCGTTACCCTAACATAGTACTATCCACTTTTCTATACTTACAGCTACTATGGCGACTTAACGTGCAGCGTTTATGTGACCCTCATGGGGACAGGTCAACAGTTTATACGGGTTAATCCCTAGTTACCACCAAGTTGTTACCAGTGGTAACTACTGGGATCTTTTTCCCACCTTTAATTACTGGAAGAAAAAATCCCACTATAGTCTGTATCTACGTAACGGTGCGTAAATGCATTCGCCCATTCAGTGAACAAAAAAAAGGTAGATTTTGTTTACTTTTTTTTTTTTTTATACTACGTCGGTGGCAAACAAGCATACGGCCTGCCTGATGGTACAGCAGTCTCCGTAGCCTATTACACCTGCAACTCCAGAGGAGTTACATGCGCGTTGCCGACCCTAACCCCACCCCCCTCGTTGAGCTCTGGCAACCTTACTCACCGGCAGGAACACAACACTATGAGTAGGGTCAAGTGTTAGTTTTATTTAAATACCTAAAGATACAGAGTATAGTTACCACCAAATGTTGTTAAGTTTAATACTAATGAAAATTGATTAAAGCACTCTATATTTATACTGCTTTTATTAGTATTGAACGCTAACCAAACTTTGGTGGTAACTACTGGAAAAAAAAAATCCCCTTTTACCAGTGGTAACTACTGGGAAAGAAATTCCGAGTAGTTACCACTAAACCAAGTTGGTGTAACTAGTGGGATTTTTTTCCCCAGTAGTTACCAGTGGTAAAAGGTGGGAAAAAATCTCAGTAGTTACCACTGGTAACAACTTGGTGGTAACTAGTGGGAATAACCTATTCGCCGTAGTAAACGTCCACCTGGGGCCCATTTTTCGACCGGTATTATTAGCCCTCAAATCGTATGGGTAACACACTAATAACATTAGTCTAACACCGTTTGAGAAATGGGCCCCTGGATGCGTAGCCAACGTGCCATCACGCGTTAATGCTCCGTAGCGAACGAAACGCCACTGTCACTGTCGCACTAATATGGAAGAGTGATAGAGACTTAGAGAGAGATGACTACGCTACGTTGCGTTATCGATTGACATGTTGGCTAAGCACCCAGTCCGCTGTAAATATTTGTACAATCGTGGTTAGAATGACGTAACCACTTTCAGACGGTCTTTAAATTGCTATAAGACAATTTATGTGCTATGCTGCGGGAGGCATTTCCTGCCGAGATGGATGTGCGCCGCGCGCGCGGGCACGTCGACACGAGCGCCTGCTTAATATACTTGTTATCTACTTATTGTGTTTTGTCTACCTCCTTTATAAAATGTATCAACCACAAAATATACACCGTGGGCTCGATAACCCGAAATATTTTAAAGGTATTCTTGACCGCATTTAGACATACAAGTTTTCTGATATCGGTCTTATTTTAAAGATGGCAATTCTTGTGAAAATTTATTTCTGTAATACTTCGTGCAAAACGGCAATTTGGCTGCGACGCTGCCAATATGAGACTTGCTTTAGACATAGAAATAAAATAAAAAAACTTATTCGTAGCACTTAATGTCATAATGTGTTTTTTTTCCGCCAAGACAGTCTCGATGCACACGTCTCGAGTATAGAAAACATACAGACACACAAACAAATTTTTTTTGCTATATTTCACCAAAATTCATATATATTTTGCTCCTTATGACCTCAGGAGTCAGTCGGGTTAGTCGATCTCACGGTGTTTAGTAACGTCAGATCTTAGAGTCTGTCAGTAGGTGTCACTCAGTACTCTACTAAGAGGTTTATAAGATATATTATTGGCCGGTACTGTACCTACAATGAAATGTTACATCAAATGATGCTGCCATACCTATTGGTTGCAAACTTTCGAAATTTTATCACAGAGCTATAATTACGACGACGACACATTGTCGTTTTGCGTTTGCTTCAACATTTTCGCTTTTACCGGGAAAGCAGGCTACGATTGTAGCTTAGTGGTGAAATGAGTGAAGACATTTTTAATAACTAAAAGCACTCAGTGAGGTGGCGATTAGGAACCCGCATAGTTCCGGGCTTTAGTTGAATGAGTTGACGCCGGCTCGTGGCGGCACCGCGCGCCGCGGGTCGCACCCGCGCGCCGTGGACAATGCTTGCACGACGCGGCGTGGGCGCGGGGCTTCCGCCGCCAGGGCACACACTACTTGCCTACTGACAAATCCTAGACCCTATCTCCTTGCAGTAAGCTCTACTAGGAGCCAATTAATCGAGTCAACGTAGTTACATTACTCACTGCTTCAATCCGCAGTTGATCTCGCTCGCCTAGCGGTCAGTCTGAACGAGCTCGTAGGCCTAATCGGGACCGCGGTCAGTGAGTCGGTAAGAAGTCTTAACAGCCTACATTTGAACAACTCGACTCAGTTCTAAGTCAGTCTGTCTTAGTCTTGTTAAGCAGGTAGTGCGGAGATTAACCATGGATTAACCTTATGTGTGGTGATTAAACATTGTGAGTTTAAACCTCGGTCGCAGGTTCAAAATCGTTCTCGACCCAAATGCTGAAAGATGATCGTAAAGGTCGTGATTTTTATCATACACAGACTGAGAAATCAAAAGTACACTTCCTATTAGAATAAAGATTTTGAGTATGTTACATTATCAAGAATCTAAAGATTTTCAATTTCCCAATATCTAGTTTATTTCAATAGGTATTTATGAATTTTGTGTGACGTAAGATAGAGTTAGACCAAGCTAAGTTTGCAGCGATTTTGATACCTGAGACTAAGGGTTATTTTAAACGTCAATCTTCTATTAAATATTCACGTTTAAATAAACTTTCACAGTCTGCGCTATGAAAATCGCTACCAACTGGGCTTGGTCCAACTCTATACGCATCTTGAAATATTTTACAATAATAACTTCGCATTTTCTCAAAAATGATTTAAGTTTTTACTGAAGATCGAATTTATAAAGATCAAGTCTCGTGTGACTAAATCCCAAAAGAATTGAGTCGAGTCTTAAAAATGTGGTGAAAAGACTGAAGTGTTTACGACGCTAGGTCAGTGATGGTCCTGGTAGTGTTGCTGGCGGCGGCGGCGTGCGCGCGCGCAGCGCTGCTGCCGCAGCAGCCGGAGCGCCTGCGCGCCACGGTCGGCGGCTTCGCCGTCATGAACTGCCACCTCGACTTCCCCTTCGGCAACGAGATCCCTTACCATCTGCAGTGGGACAAGGATGTAAGGATGTTTTTACTTTACATGAGGATAATTTCTCTCGAAAGTTTATCATAGTTTATAGTAAATTGGATTTTTGATTTAATTAAGGAGGTCGCACAGCTGAACTGTCTGGCCTAGTGAGTGAAGCGAAGAGATGAGTGTCGAGCACGAATATTTGTACCTGAGTCAAGGGTGTTCTAAATACATAGTATTACGTATTTATGTATTTATAAATTATTATACCTATGTATCGTTGTCTAAGTACCCACAACACAAGCCTTATTGAGCTTACTGTGTGACTTACTCAATTTCTGTAATAATGTCCTATAATATTTATATAAACAATCGAATGAACTGTCACCCGCGGTATTTCCGGATCGATACGACCTGCAAATCTTAAAGGAAATAAGAGCATACCATCTTAAAGGCCGGTAACGCACTTACAACTCCTCTGATGTTGCAGGTATCCATGGGCGACGGTAATTGATTGCGATTCGTCCGCTCGTTTGCCTCTATACTTAGTTTACTTACTTTGCTTATGATAAATAATCTTTTAGCAAACATTTCCTTTTTGGTGCAAGCTTTTATCGCTGCCTGTAAGTTTTTTATCACAAGGCAACTAATACTCATCGAAACAATCCTAAAACCCCCGAACACAATAAGGTTGCGCTGTTTCATCACAGAGAGTTCCTATGGCCACCTCCTATATATCTCCATGATCAGATCAGCTCTATAATATCACCCAACTTACACATATATGCAAATTTTCAGCTCAATCGGAAATCGGGAAATGGATTTTAACTTCCGAGATTTGACCCACACTAAATAAATATATACGTACTACCAGGGCAAGTTATTTTTTTTTGTACAAATAGTACTTACAAGAGCGTATTATAATTTATAATATTTGTTCCAGCACACTCTCCAAAAAATGGGATATCCCTCCAAAACATTTTCATGTGAAATGTTGGCAAGACGAAACTATAAGGCTCGCTCTGTCAAAAAGTTATCATTTCTCTGTAGAGCCAAGCATGTAACTCTACAAGCCCTAACTTCACAAACTCCACACCTTAGTCAAAATCATAGATATCTATAGATTCACCGTCATCGTCAATTAGTATCGGGACCTTGTCAAAAGTTATGGCTTAGCCGTTTCGCCGCCATCACATGGCGTGAGGTGAAAATGTATTCACTATATATTCATTATTTCTTTTCTCACGGCCAAGCCGCCTATTTTGTTTTGACTAAGGTGTAGAGTTTGTGAAGTTAGGGCTTGTAGAGTTACATGTAACTTCACAAACTCTACACCTATGCTTGGCTTTACAAGGAGCCTTATGGTTTCGTCTTGGCAACATTTACATACATGAAAATGTTTTTGATGGAATTTTACTTCTTTTTTAGGGTTCCGTAACTAAATGGCAAAAAACGGAACCCTTATAGATTCGTCATGTCCGTCTGTCTGTCCGTTTATGTCACAGCCACTTTTTTCCGAAACTATTTATAAGAACTATACTGTTCAAACTTGGTAAGTAGGTGTATTCTATTCTATGAACTGCATTAAGATTTTTACACAAAAATAGAAAAAAAAATTGGGAGTTCCCCATATTTAGAACTGAAACTCAAAAATTTTTTTTTTCCTCAAACCATACGTGTGGGATAGGTCTTCAAAATGATATTGAGGTTTCTAATATCATTTTTTTTCTAAACTGTATAGTTTGCGCGAGAGACACTTCCAAAGTGGTAAAATATGTCCCCCCCCCCTGTAACTTCTAAAATAACAGAATGATAAAACTAAAAAAAAATATATGATATACATTACCATGCAAACTTCCACCGAAAATTGGTTTGAACGAGATCTAGTAAGTAGTTTTTTTTTAATTTATCATAAATGGTACGGAACCCTTCATGGGCGAGTCCGACTCGCACTTGGCCGCTTTTTTCTAAGTTACTTACGACAATCTTCCGTCCCCTACTTGAAAGGGTTTGGGATGATTTACTATTAAAAATCCTGAAATACGAGTACATACTATCTGGGGGCCTATGTTATACAATCATTTTTTTTACTGATTCCCCATACAGTTACAAACTTCAACCCTTTTTCCCCTTAACGCCCTTTTCCTCCCCCTTTTCACCCTTACATATCAAAAACTATCTACATACCAAATTTCAACTAAATCGGTTTCTCCATACAAAATTCCACCCCCCCTTATGGGCTAAAAATTTCAAGATTTTGAATTTTTGTTGTTGTTTGTGTACTAATAGGTACTTATATCCTACATACCAAATTTCAGCTTCCTAGGACTACCCTAAGGGCTTTGATGATCATCAGTGAGCGAGTGAGTGAGTCAGTGACGAAATCGGGGTTTTTAGATATGAATAAAATCTTAAGTATGAGAGCTACATATGCATTGAAATTTGTATGCTTATAAGTACACTATTAACAATATACCCCGTGAATTTTGTTTATCTGGTATAATCCAAACCCAAGTTATGAGGGTACAAAAAAGCGGCCAAGTGCTAGTCGGACTCGCCCATGAAGGTTCCGTACCATTTATGACGTATTAAAAAAAACTACTTACTAGATCTCGTTCAAAGTGTTCAAACCAATTTCCGGTGGAAGTTTGCATGGTACTGTATATCATATATTTTTTAGTTTTATCATTCTCTTATTTTATAAGTTACAGGGGGGACACGTTTGTACCAACACGTATAGGTTTGATGAAAAAAATGAGTTTCAGTTCTAAGTATGGGGAATTCCCTAAATTTATTATTTTTAGGGTTCCGTACCCATCGGGTAAAATGGAACCTTATTACCAAGACTCCGCTGTCCGTCCGTCCGTCCGTCCATCTGTTTTCACAGATGATATATTTCTGTTGCCGCTATAACAACAAATACAAAAAAATAGAATAAAATAAATATATATATGGAGGCTCCCATATAACAAACGTGATTTTTTTGCCGTTTTTTACGTAATATTACGGAACCCTTCGTGCGCGAGTCCGAGTCGCACTTGGCCGGTTTTTTTTCTATTTTTGTGTGAAAATCTTAATGGGGTTCACATAATACATCTACTTACCAAGTTTCAACATTATAGTTCTTATAGTTTCGGAAAAAAGTGTCTGTGACATACGGACGGACATGACGAATCCATAAGGGTTCCGTTTTTTGCCATTTGGCTACGGAACTCTAAAAACGACGAAGCTCTTCGAGAAAAGGTGCGCTTCGCTTTGCTAGTCTTGGCGGGGCACTGCCCTGCCCCCAGATTATTTAACGCTTCCAAGATTTTTAATCGTAATCTAGATATACGTATCTAAATCTAGATGCAGTGTGAAAACCTAAACACGTGTGACTGAAGAATTAAATTTTGCATAAAATAGGTATTAAGTACCATAATTTGTCAGTAACTGTGAAGGTTAGTAAACAACACCTGCTCTCAAGCGCGAATCCTTATTAGAACAGGAAAAGCAAATTCGAGTCTCCGCTATGACTGTGACTGTGACCCTAATATTTTAGGCAACTGGTGTTAGAGGACACGTCTGCGGACTGTTTCATCACAGTCATGTTTTCCTTGTAAGAACACGTCTAAGTTCTTGTGGGGGAAGAGAAAACAATGTTCCCGCTACAAGTGTTCCTCTTGCCTCAATGTGTCTCTTATCCCATGTTACCTTAGATGAATCATAATCATAATCAATTATAAAATATTTCCTTAAGTACTAAAGTGTTTATTGATGATATTGCTACATTTTTGGTAGTATACATATACAGTGTGTCCCTAGCCATTGGACAAAGCCGAAATGTACATATATGCATTAGGGTATTTAGAACCAGTGTACAAAGTATTCTAACAGCCGGCCTCGAAAAAAGTGGCGGTGACATAATTGGACAGACAGACGGACATGACGAATCTATAAGGGTTCCGTTTTTTACCATTTGGCTACGGAACCCTAAAAATTAACAAATTACCAATTTTTACTTTGAAGCATCCTGTATGTGTTAGTAGTTCCTAAGGTAATATCCTCAAAGAATAGAATGGAACGTTCTTCAACCTTTTCGATTATCTTTTTTATTTATGAAACACGCAACTTATCATTAACAAGGTCAGCATCCTGGACCAAGCCAACTAAACCGTTTAGAAGTGTACGAGTAAGGGCTCTTGACGTGGGCGCTCGGCGCGCGTACTGTGTGCGCGTCGCGGGGACGGCAAACAGAAGCTGATCTTTGAATTGCGAGCGCTCGAATTCGTCACTCGAAAATCTGTGGAAAACGGCAAATTGATATTTTAGAAATACGACCAATAGAAATTGGAAGTTAATGGTATTGACCACTCGTTTTCAATATATTATTAGTAGAATTTAAATGCCTAGTTGTGGAGATAAAGTGAAGGAATTACACAAAATCGAGCACTCGAAATTCAAAAACCGGCCCCCAGTATGTGCCGGCGCGAGCGCACAGCCGTATGCTTGAGAGCACACAAGGATTACCTTCATTCAAATAAAATATAAATTGTTGAAATCGGTTCACATAATAAAGAATTATCCCATAAAGAGGGGGCTTTTAAAAGTCAGTTACTAGGTGAAGCTCGAATTCAACATCCAAAACATTTTGAAGGAAAATATGAAAAAAAGAACCTTTTGTCTTGGCGGAGGTACTGCTGTGCCCCCAGATTATATTTCTCTACAATCAGCGTACCTAGTGCAATTGTTTTATCAATCTTCTCCAACGTCGACCCCAATGTCATGGATCACATGCGCAGTAGGACATTGCTATTCGAGACGTCCTCATATCTTCGCTTTAATCGTGTACGAGTACTTACAGTCGTTCACCAATTACTAAATACGTCCATTACAGCATCTCACGCCTTAATTATTCAAGTAGCTTGGACCAGTTGGTCTACGCGTCTCGTTATTGCGATTGAAGCTTCTAGGGGTCATTGACAGTGCACTATAATAGGTAGGTACGTATTAGGTATAGGAGAGTTGTTTTTTGGGACCATATAATTGGCTACGTGCGAAGTGCATGGTGGGGGGTATAGTAAAGCGATAGCAGCGCATGCGGTGGTAAAATTTGGCAGTTGGTACTAACAAAGGTTAGCGTCTTTATCATTTCGTGCAAACTATAAAATTAAAACTACAAATTAAATTAAATTAAAATCACAATTACACGTACATTAGACTACAAATAATTACTATTATTATACACAATTTATTTATTTACACTATTTACACATAAATATCCAGTACCTGGGCGACCGAGCTTTGCTCGGTTATAACTATTTATTGTAATATGGTGGTGTATAGGTTGATAATCTTAACTACATTTTTTTACTAAATTAAACTTGTCTAAAACAATAAAAATTAAAAAATTATATATAAACTTGAACATATAAAAAAAGCAAAAGTTAGTCACCGGGCGAGATTCGAACCCGTAACACTCGTTTAGTAGTCCGCGTGACCCGCTGGACCAGACGGACAGTGGCTGGCAACACGAAATTAGCGACCATATTCTGCGTCGAGAGAAAACGCATGAAAAACTCGAAAACACGCGTTTTCCCAAACATAAGACTAATCTAGATAGATTGTATACCCCCAACAACCCCCATATACCAAATTTCAGCGAAATCGTTAGAGCCGTTTCCGAAATGACAGAAATATATATATATACAAGAATTGCTCGTTTAAAGGCATAAGATTAATATTTTTGAAATTTACTATAACTCCTTCATTTAAATTGTATGGTGTAATGTACATTGTAATCTATGTGAAATGCTTAATATGTATAAACTTCGATACGTATTTAATTTGATAATGATTATAGACCACGGGTCAGGAGCGTCAGTCATCGCCTTCCGGCATGAATTAAAAAAGCGGCCAAGTGCGAGTTGGACTCGCCCATGAAGGGTTCCGTACCATTTATGACGTATTAAAAAAACTACTTACTAGATCTCGTTGAAACCAATTTTCGGTGGAAGTTTGCATGGTAATGTGTATCATATATTTTTTTTAGATTTTTCATTCTGTTATTTTAGAAGTTACAGGGGTGGGGTGGGGGGGGGACACATTTTTCCAGTTTGGTGTCTCTCGCGCAAACTATTCAGTTTCGAAAAAAATTATATTAGAAACCTAAATATCATTTTTGAAGACCTATCCATAGATACCCCACACGTATGGGTTTGATTACATTTTTTTTTAATCTTATGACGTATTAAAAAAAAACTACTTACTAGATCTCGTTCAAACCAATTTTCGGTGAAGTTTGTATGGTAATGTATATCATATATATTTTTTAGATTGATCATTCTGTTTTTTTAGAAGTAACAGGGGGGGGGGGGGGGGGGGACATTTTACCACTCTTTGGAAGTGTCACTCGCGCAAACTATTCAGTAAAAAAAAAAAAGAACCTCAATATCATTTTTGAAGACCTATCCATAGATACCCCACAAGTATGGATTTGATGAAAAAAGATTGATGAAAGAGTTTCAGTTCTAGGTATGGGGAACCCCCAAAATTTATTGCTTTTTTTTCTACTTACCAAGTTTGAACAGTATAGCTCTTATAGTTTCGGAAAAAAGTGGCTGTGACATAATCGGACAGACAGACGGACATGACGAATATATAAGGGTTCCGTTTTTTGCCATTTGGCTACGGAGCCCTAAAATGGTCAGCTGCCATTCCTCAACCCTACAACGGAGTGACAGCTGACGTCCACGAGGGTTCATAGTACATAGCCGTTAACCACTATACGAGTTATCGCCTGGGAGGCGATTGGTCATGGAAATCTGTTCCTGGCTCGCGGTCTATTAATACTATATCCGTGTAAATATCTTTGCAAATACCATATATATTATGTGACCTTTTTCTAGATATGTTAAGATAATTAAGAATGGGTACGAGTATAGTAAGTTTTCCTTAAAAGATAGACTAATGAACGAAACAACCCTACCATACAAAAGAAAGAAACCCCCTTCTAAAGAAATTTGGAAAGTCATCAACGATGAAATAAGTACTAAAACTACTAAAACCCAAGTATTTACCTTAAATGACCCAATTTCTGACGGAAAAATCTCGGACAGTAAGGTTCCGAACGCTTTTAACTCACATTTTTTAAAAATAGCGTCCAAGTCTGTGGTTCAAAGCGATGAGTCCTTCTGCACAATACCTACACCAACACCTTAGTAACACAAGTATACCTACATTTCGTCTCCCAATAGTCACATCTGAACTATTACACAAGACAATACAATCGATGTTAAAGACGAGCAACACCGTGGATACATACGATATATCATTAAATATAATCATATGTATCTGGCCGGTCGTCTCAGACATTCTGGTTGTATTGATCAACACAATGTTCCAACTGGCGTTTACCCTGACGTATTAAAGAGTACGAGGGTATGCCCAGTATACAAAGGAAAGGGAGAAAAAACAGACGTAAATAACTACAGGCCTATCACTATAGTACCGACCATTTCAAAACTCGTGGAATCCATTTTGTCATCAACATTGATGGCCTACCTTGAATGTAGTGATTTGCTTACACCAAATCAATACGCTTACAGACAAAACATGTCAACTACCGCTGCAGCCCACAAAATTGTTGATTTTATTATAACAGGTTTGGACAATCGTCATAAATGGCCGGTATTATGTGTGACCTATCTAAAGCATTCGACGTGATAAGTCACCCAATGCTATTGGATAAGTTAAAGTGTTACGGCGTGACGGGTACGGCGCATCGCTTAATTGCATCATTTTGTCGGACCGGAGACAACAGGTTAAAGTATTGTCAAATGGAAAAAGGTTCCAGTCCGACATTGGCCATGTCAAATTAGGCATTCCCCAAGGATCAGCCCTTGGAAATACTTTGTTTCTAGCCTACGTCAATGATCTCCCATCAGCCATCACCGCCGGGCTGTCAGTACTGTACGCAGATGACACTACGGTCATAATCAGCGCGCAAACGTACGAGCAGCTTGGTGAGAACATCAACGAGGCATGTAGGCAGTTAAAACGGTGGTTTACTGCAAATGGATTACTCCTAACGTCAGCAAGTCTAATGTAATGATGTTCTCTGGACGGACAACTACGGTGCCCCCATGTATAGTAAACTGCTCTATGCCATTGTGTAATGAAACGAAGTTCCTTGGCTTTGTGTTGGATTCGAATCTTAACTGGAAGTGCCATGTCGACCAACTGTGCAGTAGATTGAGTAGTGCAGTGTTTGCGTTACGGAAGTTGAAACCCCTTATTTCGTACATTTCATTAAAATCGGTTTACTATGCTCACTTCCACTCGCTAATGACGTATGGTGTACTCATTTGGGGAAACTCTACGGATGCCATCGAGTGCTCATTATGCAAAAACAGGCAATACGAACGCTAGCGGGTGTGAAGCCAAGGCATTCATGCAGGGACCTTTTCGTGACGCACAAAATAATGACGCACTACTCATTTATTTATTCGAAATTATTATGTATGTCAGAAATAACTTATCTTTGTTAAACGCGTTGTGGTATCTGGAATAAACATTAGATCTACTGGTCGATTACGAACAGTTCCACGTCGCATGGCACTTGCAGCAAAGAACCCGCGTGTCATCGGTCCGACCTATTATGAGCGATTACCTGCAGAAATAAGGACGGAAACATCCGATTCGATTTTCAAGCGTCGATTGAGAAACTTTTTGCTGGAGAACCCATTATATTCAATTAGTGAATTTTTTGACATAACTATATAACTTATTTTTGCATATTTGACATTGTTTTTGTTTCTTGATTCTATTTTATTTTATTTATTATTGTTTTTCAATAAATTCTGACTTGACGATCCTTTTCAGGTGAACATTTCCATTTATTAATTGTTGCTATCTGGATTATGATGTTATTTTTTGTCATTATTAGAATTTATTTTTGACAATCACAATATAGATTCATATAAATTGACATGAATGTAATTTGTAATGCAATCGTATGTTGTGTAATAAATAAATCTAAATCTAAATCTAAATCTACATTGTGTTATTATAGCTCAAACAGATTATAGGCAGCGTTTCCGATTGAAGCTCATAAACAGCGTGAATTTTTCCAACATGATTTGCAAACATCGTCATAGTTCAACCAATTTCTCAATTTTTTTTATAAAGTATACATTTAAACCTTCGAGAATCATTCTATCGATAGGTGATAACCGTATAAAAATGCGTTTAGGAGTTTTTTTTTTCGGTTTCTTAACGTTTATAACGGTTCGGTAACGGCGAAACGAAATGCCACAGACTTCGCTGGTTCGGCCATTTACTGAGGATGGGTGAGGATCGAGGTATTAAGAGAGCTTATTTGGGACAACCGACTGGTCGTCGTCCAGTGGGTCGGCCCAGATACCGCTGGAGCGACAGTGTACAGGCGGATCTGTGCCAACTCAAAGCCGATAACTGGCAGGAAGTGGCACAGGATCGGGACAGGTGGCATTCTCTCGTTTTGGAGGCCAAGACTCTCTTTGGATCACTGCGCCACAATAGTTAGTTAGTTAGTTTTTTTTTTTTAATTTTGGGGACGTTTTATAAGATGAAGTGATTTGACGTTTTCCTCTAGATTTGCGGATGCTAGTAGTGGTAGCCGTACGAGCCCAATTTCAAAGAAAAGCCGCAAATCGATGTACAGGTAGCCATTTATATATATATATTTTTTTTTTAGGACATTATTACACAATTGACTAAGTCCCGCAGTAAGCTCAATAAGGCTTGTGTTGAGGGTACTTAGACAACGATATATATAATATAATATTTATAAATACTTAAATACATAGAAAACACCCATGACTCAGGAACAAATATCCATGCTCATCACACGAATAAATGCCCTTACCAGGATTTGAACCCGGGACCATCGGCTTCGTAGGCAGGGTCACTACCCACTAGGCCAAACCGGTCGTCGAAAACCGGTCGTTTGGCACACGCATACTAGAGATCAAAACATAATTTTTGACCCGCAGTTCCTAAAATATTCCTTAGGAGGGGAGTGCGGATGCGGAGTCATTTTTTGTATGGGGAAGGAAATAGAATAGTTTTCAACCCCAAAATCAATCCATAAGGTGAAAAGGGGGTTGAAGTTTGTATGGGGAATCAGTAAAAAAAGGAGATTGTATAAAATATGCTCCCAGATACGTATTTCAGGATTTTTTATGGTAAATCACTTCCAACCAACCCATTAAATTAGGGGATGGAAGATTGTCATAAGCAACTTACAAAAGAAGTGAAATCCCATCAATAACATTTTCATGTAAAATGTTGCCAATACGAGACCATAAGGTTCGCACTGTCAAAAAGTTATCATTTCTCTTGTAGAGCCAAGCTTCTAACTCTACAAGCCCTAACTTCACAAACTCTACACCTTAGTCAAAATATGTAGCTTGGCCGTTTCGTTACTACAACAAGTATTGTACCTATATATAATAAAAAATAATGAACAGCGAATACATTTTTCACAATGTCGGCAATGTGACAGTTTTTTTAATACCACGACGGTGGCAAACAAGCATACGGCCCGCCTGATGGTAAGCAGTCATCGTAGCCTATGGACGCCTGCAACAGTAGCAGTAGTATAACATAAGCTGGTAGGATCAAATAATATGTGACGAACTTCAATCGAAGATAGATACGGAGCCACGAGGTCCACGAGGGTTGAGACTCGTTAAGCAATCAAAGCGCAGCAGAGAGATGAGAGGTGCCGCGCTTGCGGGCGCCCTCCCGCATTGTTTGTCCACAATGAGGACTCGCCCAGTGCCGCCATTGTGCCCCAAGGCCGCCACGCATGGCGCAAATGGCGCAACCGACCTCTTCCTTTTTTAGGGCTCTGTTCAATGGTGCAAGTCTATCGTACGTAGCCTTCATTATCGTCCTTCATGTATGGTACTGTCGGTGCATATGAATATGATGATTTACCTTTAAAATTACTGATGACAACCAACTGTAAGTGCTCTATATAGCGTTTTGTGTAATCCTACCTAGTACCTATCCGTATACCTACAGGACTCATTTTTCACATATTCATTCACCGCATGGAAGAATTTATGTGAAAATATTAAAGTTATTTATTTATTTATTTATTTAATCTTTATTGCACAAAAGAAAACCTTATAGTACAAAAGGCGGACTTAATGCCATAAGGCATTCTCTACCAGTTATATAACAAATGAAAACATTCCTCGGCACCATTCCCAGATACTAAAGCGGGAATGTTAATAATAATCAATTTTAAAGTCACTTTTTACGTTTTCGTAAATAACCCGTAAACGGTAGACCCGTAGCAAAACAAGTTCTTATACATAAATATTGAATATTAAATAAATAAAAAAAATTGAACACTTTTCGCTAGGATCAATATTTATATTTATAGCAATACTGGGAGAAAGTAAATTACAATCAATTCACAAATTTTCTACAAAAAAGGTTCTGTACATTTTTTCGCTATTAGGGTCAATATTTAATGAGATATTAAAGGGGGAATGTTAATTAAAACCAATTTCCAGGTCCTTTTACTAGTCCTTTGTAAATAACTGGTAATCGGTGGCCCAAACGAAAACCTAAAGAAAAGGAACGTTAGAATTGTTTTGAATTAACTTTTTTTTAGTTTTATTTTATTTAATATATGTATATAATATTAGCACTAACAGATAAACCTTACATGCTAACACTCAGATTACATTTAGGTATATTTACTTCTTAACTTATAATAGCAATATACAATACATTTCATTTTTTTAGGTAGTTTGTTACATATTTAACTTTACCTTTTTAATAATTAATCCTTTCAAAAAGTGTACTGAATCTTTTTTGTAGAAAATATTGTGTAGTTTATTTACGTTCAACAACGTTTTTTGCTATTGGCCACCGTTTAAGAGTTATTTAAGAAAGACTAAAAAAAGGGACCTTTAAGCCCCCCTCTACTTTTCCTTATTTCCTTTACATTCTCTCATATGACACGATGGTTTAATGTAATCTAGGTTATAAATCCAATTGTAGTGATTCATTTGATGAGACTAGCGCATCAGACTCTGCAGTCTGCATTACGTTTACAGCTTATTTGACCGCAAACGCGCAAGTGTCGAGTATCAACCGCGCCACCTGCCGCCACCGCCGGCCGCCGCCACCCGCCGCCACCGCCGGCCCCGCGGTACCTATTAGGTCAGGGGTAGGCAGAACCAGCGGCGAGCGCTGATAAAAGGGACTAGGTAATGTAGAGCGACATTATGTGCTGCCCAAGACGAGTAGATACGTCTTATCACACATTCAAATTATTATCATCATTGTGTTATCATGCATAACGCATAAGTAAATCCTAAGAATTTTTGTCCGATGTTTCATTTGTCCAAAAGGTACAAATTTACCTACCTACTTAATTTCATTTTGCGTCACAAATCTAACTATTTAGGTTAGCTAACCTAACTACTTCTACACAATGCCCTTTTCTACAGTTTATAAAAAGAAATGGTTTTTCAAAGAGCAGCATTTGGGCATTTTGGACAAATTAAATTTTGGCAAGGCAAACTTCAGGTTCTTCGGAACATCGAGGGGTTATGAAAAAAACATGAAATGCACAAGAAAATTAAAGTGGCATCTTTAGTGCGATTGACACTTAGCGACAGAATTATCTGCCGAAGATGCACGTAAGTGAATAATGAGCCCGCAGCGCTAACAGCCGCTCACAGCTCGTCATCCAATCGAGAGCAATTTGCAGAGTTTGACGGTCGGCTGAAATCCAAAACCCGTGAGACGCGTGACCTAGGCACGGCACAGCCAATACCTACAGGCATGCCTCTGCGGGCTGCGAGCACGGACCGGGCACTTGGCGCACGAGGGCGGCGGCGGCGAGGCACTTCCCTGTGCGCTATAAATAGCAAGCAGCAATCACAAGACAATGCGCGCGCATCCAGCTTCTACCATCGGCAGCACAGTTAACTCACTATTCATATTCATATACCTTACAGTCCACCAATGATCAGCTGAATCTGTCAAAGGTCATTCGAACTTGCGTCGTTAAGTTTATATAAAACAGAATACTTCATTTTTGGCCTAGGTACGAGGGGGTCCCTATTTATTTATGGAATTTAACTCAGCGATATTTAACTGGAGTCAGCAGTCTAGGAATAAATTAAGTTTCACAGGGAATTATAGGGAATCATTTTGTAACAAGCAGAAATGTCTGCGAACGATGCTATTAAGCTTAGAATTAACTTAAAAGTGGTAAAATTTACTGTCCTGGGTGAGACTTGTACTCACGGCACTGGATCGCTAGCCCATTCCCCTGCCATCTGAGCTACCAAGCCCTTACACAAGGACAGCAAATATTTCCACGATATACTTATGGGCCTTTAGGTAAGTAATTCAGTGTGGTAAATTTAAGTAGTAAAGAAATCTAGTCGTCCTGAGAACGAACCCTTAAATCGGTAACGTCCATAATACTCGACATGCCCTTTGACCTTCCTTTTGTATTTTTTTAAACCAGAATCATTGATATTATTGAGCGCTGCCGCCGGGGAGGTTTAAACTCACGACGCGACGTTCCGTGTTTTTCCGTCGATAAATACGACAAATAACGGTTTAAACAGTGGTGTCTGATGTTGTGAATTTATTTTGATAAGTGGAGGGTTGAGTAATAATTGTAAGTATTAAGTAATAATGCTTCGGTAAAGACTATTACAAGATGTGTTGTATTCTCAGTGATCAAGATTTTGGAGAGTTCGTAAATCTAACAATTTTTAAACAACTAAGTGCGTCACATGTCACATAGGTATATTTAATTATTTTGCAGTTGGTACTGTGAAGTTACTGCCGGCCTAGCCAAGGTGACAATCGCTATCGCTTCGACAACGAAACGCTTTGTGTCTCTCTATCACTCTTCCATATATTAGTACGACAGTGACAGTTGCGTTTCGATCGCTACGGAGCGTAAGCGATTTGCACGTTGGCTAAGCGGCCTGATGTTAACTTATAGGCAAATGTATACTACAATGGCATTCTGGCAGATTTCTGTATATAACGCCAGTCTTATCAAACTGTTCACAATTCCGTTCTAAATTCTAAACATGAAGTACACTTATAAGTTGACATACACTCAACAGCATCGATCAAATGGGACACTTCATCTGTAAATTTCCTCATAATGTAACCCGTTTTCACTCCTGTTGTTTAGTTTCGTTGTGTATTTGGTATGCAGTGCAGTAGGGCGGTGCGCGTGGGATGCGCGGCAATCGTCCACTTTACGCACTCCCGCGGCCGCGCGCCCTCATTAGCCCATTAACACTAACGAGACCATTGTCTCGAGTGCCGGCCACTACGTCTATGACTGGGAGCCACCAACGCCAAGCGCTCCCAACTCAACCCCCTTTACTTATATAATTTTAGGAAAGTTTGCGGTGGAATCTGGATCGCGGTCTTGCAGCATTCCTGCAACCACCACGTTACCCAATTCCCCTCGTTACTTATGTCCATTATCTGTTGGATAGAGGTCTCTGGCATTGACGCTGGACCTTGTCGAGAATACGGTTTTTCTGGGCCTTACTTTAGATAGTAAACTGCAATGGGCCCCTCACATATCTGCCCTGGCGAAAAGGTTGAGCTCTGCCGCGTATGCAGTAAGAAGAATCAGGCAGTTTACTGACGTGGAGACAGCTCGCCTAGTTTACTTCAGTTACTTTCACAGTATTATGTCTTATGGCATACTGGCGTGGGGCAAAGCAGCTGACATAGAAACCATCTTCGTTCTTCAGAAGAGGGCAATCAGATCTATTTATAACATGGCTTCTCGTGACTCACTGAGAGAACGATTCAAGGAAATAGATATTCTCACAGTAGCTTCACAATACATACTAGATGTGATAATGTATACGCATAATATAAAGTCCTTTAAGAAACTGTCTGATATCCATAGTTATAATACGCGAAATAAACATAAGTTAGTAGTCTCCAAGTTTCGTCTACAGAAAGTTAAAAAATCGTTCATGGGAAACTGTGTAACATTTTATAACAAAGTACCCTTAGAGGCATGGAACCTGCCCTATACTTCATTCAAGCAATACGTCAAAAATTCACTTCTCAAAAAGGGATACTATAAATAGATGACTACTTGGGAGACACGGAATCATGGCCAAGTATCCAGTCTCAAAAGCTGTAATAGTTTTGCGTGCAGTGTCCCGAGAGGCATATGGCGCTGTTGTTTCTAGCTGTTCAACCTTATGTATTAATGTTTGTTATGTTTTAGTTATTTTGATGATGACATTGACATATTAAATACATAGTAGTTATGTATTCTGTAGAACTAGTTTTAAGATTGTTAGCTTAACAGTCTCTTGACGTGAAATATGTATTTCATACAATTTTTTATATTTTTTATTCTTTGACATTTGGAGAACCTTTACACCTCCAAACCTTATTATTGTGTATTATTATTTTTCTCAGACCGTGGGGACCTTATACATCTCCAAACTTAATGTATTTACCGTGGAGACTATACGTCTCTGTCATATTGTATAATATACTTGACTTGGGACATACTAGTTATGTACAGAATGTAGCATTAGTTTATGAGACTGCTAGTTTAACAGTCCAGACGCGGTTTATTTATTTAGTATAAATTTTATTTTGACACTTGGAGAGACTTTACACCTCCAAATTTTATTAGTATTAGTACTCTGACATTGGGGACCTTTTACATCTCCAGATTTAATGTGTTTTTAACTATAGAGACTATCTCTATTGTATTGTATTAATTATTTATTTTAAGATTAATATTATGTAATGTTTACCCAGGTATTGGCTGTTGTATTTATAAATGTTGTTATGTATTTTTCATGTCACTATATGATGTTACTATAAATGTTGTATTGACTTGTAAAAGAGCCCTTGAGGCCTACTTGCAGAATAAATTTTTGTTTTTTTTTTTTTTTTTTTAATTGAATACATAACGTTTCAGTTTCAGTCATCGTAGGATATGCTGGAATTGTGGATGATATGGTGGAATACGAGTACCTGGAGCGTAAACTAAAGAGGCCTTTGTCACCGTCTATACCTAGGTATAGGTTGTCACACATGGCACATCCCCCCACACAAATCATCCCACTGATGGGTATAGGTAGAGGGGAGAAAGGTCTCACACAGCATGCAAAGTTGGGTCCTATGCTAGTTCAATTGGATCGACTTAATTTCATACACCTCTTTGAGCCTTTTCACAAGTCTACTCACGGTGTTTTACGATGCCGAAAAGCATCGGTAAATGTTATTTGATTACACTATTAGCTTCGAGAAACTGCTTGTTATAACTCGGCGCGCCGCGTAGCCATCACATCAGCTCCAATTTGGAAGCACACGTTACAGCTCGACTATCAATTTACAATGTGTAATTTTAATAGCAGCATTTTTTTGTCGTGCAGGGTGAGATGGTGCTATCTTGGCTGAGCGGCTGGGAGTCGGCGGCGGTGGGCGAGCGCTGGAGCGGGCGCGCGCGGCGCGTGGGGGGCGGCGCGCTGGGCGGCGGCAGCCTCAACGTGTCCTCCGTGCGCGAGTCCGACGCCGGCCTCTTCCGCTGCCGCGTGTCCTTCCCCAACCGCAGCCCGCCCTCGCGCAACAACGGCACCTTCTACTACCTCGACGTGGACGGTGAGTGCAGCCCCAACGTGTCCTCCGTGCGCGAGTCCGACGCCGGCCTCTTCCGCTGCCGCTTGTCACTAATACTACTTATTACTGTTGTGTGTCAGTTACTACTTCACTGTCCTAGGTGACTTAGCAGCGAATCGCACTCGATATATTGGAAGTTATTCCGGCTTGATACTTTTATATTATGTCATTTTTCAATTTCAATTTATTTATTTGTAACCAAGTACAAAACATATATAACTTAATGCTGGTTGTAGGTACAGTAGGTATTACGTGGACGTCGTGGACCGTAGGTAGGTACTACATAAAACTAATTTTAATCAAATGGTAAATTATATAATGCGAATTATTCCGTTATTGAATAAACATTCCATAAAAGTAATAATAATAATAATTCAGCCTATATACGTCCCGTCCCACTGCTGGGCACAGGCCTCCTCTCGTGCGCGAGAGGGCTCGGGCTATAGTCCCCACGCTAGCCCAATGCATGCAGGTTTCCTCACGATGTTTCCTTCACCGAAAAGCTAGTGGTAAATATCAAATGATATTTCGTACATAAGTTCCGAAAAACTCATTGGTGCGAGCCAGGATTTGAACTCGCGACCTCCGGATTGAAAGTCAGACGTCATATCCACTCGGCCACCACCGCTTCCATAAAAGTATTTCATAAAAATAATATGATTGTCTTGAGAATAATTAAACCGCACTTCAAATGCCTTTTGAAATGTATGCTGTATGCACGGTTATATGAATCTGTTCCTCTCTTTATTCAATCGATTGTGATGGCGCATTTATAGCCTTCGACAGCGCTGTTTTTGCATTGCGTTGGCGACGATAGAAGGCAAATAGACTGTCTATTAAATGCGCTGGTATACTTTGCAGGCGGTACAGTGATAGCAGCGCCGCCGGTGAACGTGACAGTGGTGGAGGGCGAGCGCGCGGAGCTAGAGTGCGGCGCCAAGGAGCCAGATGCCCTAGTGCAGTGGAGCCGCGAAGGGCAGCCGCTGTCCGAGCTAAGCGAACTATATGCGCGCGCCGAGCTGCCCGCCAACGGCTCGCTGGTGCTGATGAACGCGCTCGCCGCGACGCCGGCCTCTACGAGTGCAGCGTGCAGCACGAGGACCGCCAGCAGACCGCCGAGGCCTACCTCGACGTGCAGTGTAAGTGCATCGAAACATAATGTGTTATACAAAATCGTAGCATAGTTGCAGCTAATTTCACTAATCGTTCTTTCAAGAGCTGGAGAAGAAGGGCTGCGCTGCCGTCCTCAAACTAAAAGGCGGAAGTGTTCCAGAGTAGTAGACTACTACTACTACTCTGGAACGCTTTACCCACCTTTTGGTTTAAGGCAGAGTGACAGCAGTTCCTGGGGAGGACGTATCTCCGTTTCATCACTTATAAATAGGTATTTACATGTTAGAAAATGCATTTACCTAAAATTTACATTATTATTTCAGACAAAGCAAAGGTGGTGTACGCTCCCGACGAGCGCTACCGCCGCTGGGCAAGCCGGCGAGCTTGGACTGCCACTTTAGCGCCAATCCACCGCTTACCAACCTGCGCTGGGAGAAGGACGGCTTCCTCTTCGACCCCTACAACGTGCCCGGTGTCTTCTACAGCCGCAACGGCAGTCTGCTGTTCAATAGAGTGAGAGTCAAGTTCCCAATGGCCTCCATCAGTAACAATTATTTAAGTAGGCATATTACCTACAATGCGCTTATGAACGTCAAATAAATCTACACCGGCTCTAACCCTACACCTCTGACCCGAGAAAATTTAAATCCCACATCTTTCTGTTTATACGTATAAGTCCATATCTTGAAGTCTAAAATTTCTCGCCATTATTTCTTGCTCATATTGACTGTGGAGGAAGGTTTGTATATTGGTTAGCATCAGTAAACAAGTTACAAGCTGACCATGATGATGTTTGTAGGTGGACGATTCCCACGAGGGCCAGTACTCGTGCACGGCGTACAACGCGCTGGGGTCCTCGGGCCCGTCGCCGCGCGTGCGCGTGCGCGTGCAGCGGCCGCCCGTCTGCTGACGCGGCCGCAGCCGCTGTACCTGGCGCGCCTCGGCCAGCCGCTCGCGCTGCCCTGCGCCGCCGCGCACCACCGCACCACGACCCGCCCCGTGTCATCTGGAGCCGCG
Organism: Cydia pomonella; assembly: GCF_033807575.1. Taxonomy (NCBI): domain Eukaryota; kingdom Metazoa; phylum Arthropoda; class Insecta; order Lepidoptera; family Tortricidae; genus Cydia; species Cydia pomonella. The sequence continues at coordinate 33,535 of NW_026907752.1, read as the reverse complement.
TGAGTACATCTACTCCACCTTCCTTATCACCGAGGGTCGTGGTCATCTCTAGACCTATCTTTCCTTTGATAATCTGTCGCCCGTCTCTTTCTACTCGTCGTCGAGTGGAGAGCATAGTGGACCATGAATGAGTGAGAGTGAATTAACTCGGATCGGGGCATTGGGCTCCTGTATTTCGGTCGATCATCTTCGACGTTATCGGTGACAACCGGCTTCTCTATGTGTCTGTCCGATTTCTTAGATTAAGGACGGACGGACAGCGGAGTCTCAGTAATAGGGTCCCGTTTGACCCTTTGGGTACGAAATCCTAAAAAACGTACAGACTATAAAAGATGTAAATTTTCTGCAGCGATGCATGTGCACTTTGATCTGACCCAAAACAACATCTCTGTGCAGCAATGCATCTGTACTTTGGTCTAAAAAGTAGGATGTTTTCTTGCACACGCATCGCAATTTCCCACTACATACATAAACATAGCCGTAATTAATAATAAGATCCATACTATCGATCATTTTAATTTTATCGTTCACAGTAAAACATCGTATTCTATTTGTGCTCGTATTCTTTCAATTGATACTTTGGTATCGAACTCTTTGACAAACCCTTGGCAATACCATCAGGGGGGGGGGGGGCGAAACCGGCGACACTTAGAAATGTAGTTAACATTAGTATTATGGATCGAGACACCTACTTTTGCGTAAAGTTGACTTCCGATTATGCACTACACACCAGATGTCACTGTAAAATTGGTAAAAGATTGCATATACGTCGTAGTATGTCAAGGCCTATCTTTATTCGCACTTCGGCTCTTTCTGGTCCTGTAATATGTAGAAATACATTTGTTACGCTCGCTGCTGACGCTGTAGACCGAGGACATAAAAAATTATGATGAGATACAGATGTGGTGGTCGTACGAGTAGCAGTCTCGTGTTTTCAAAAGCTGCCGGAAATAAATGAGTTGCAGATCCACATATACACGCAAAAACCATTCCATTCCATGCTACTCTATTGCCAATGCACTCGGTACGTGTTTGCCATGTCCTTAGTATAGAAGATAGTGAATGGACTTCTGTTTGGTCAGATTTACCCGATGTCGCAAGTGTGTGCCTGAAACTCACTCGTTGCAGGTTCAAGACAGGTTGCAAAAATCGTTGCAAACATTAAAAGAAAATTACCTATTTAATAGACGTGGCAAATTAATTTTAAAACTTCTTTTCTAAAATCCCTAGCACAGAGAAATTAAAATTAATGGAGTAATTTCTTCCGACATAGCAGTGGAGATGGGAGTTTTAGGCTCATTTTTATTCGAGTCGTTTTATGTCGATGACCTGCGATATAGTAAGCCCAAATTAGGCATGTTATGTTTGCTTACGATACTTCTTTATTGATCAACGTTAATCAGAGAGATACTGAGCTTGTTGAACCAAACAATACCCTGCTATCCATGATATCCGACTGGTTTGCTGCCAATAATTTAGTACTGAATCCGAGTAGAAACGAAATGTATATGGTTCTCACTAATAAACTCAGCAACTGAAAATTTAGTCTCTAATTAAATGGTCAAAATTTAGAATTTGTTAAAACTTCATAACTGCCTCCACTATGTCAGCTGCTACTTTTTGGGCATTGTTTAAAGGGACCCTGACTCGAAAGAAGAATAACAACATGTGAATATTGTATGACGCTAGCCTGCGCTTCTTGCAGAAAGACGGAGCACCCCTGCCAGATGAGCGCTTCACGTTGGAGGAGGGCAAGCTGAGCATCAGCGCCGTGGCGGAGGAGGACCGCGTGTGCTGGTCTGCACCGTCAGCAACGAGGCGGCCGATGTCAGCGCCGAGACCGAGCTACTCATCGAGAACCTGCCGCCGCGCGCGCCCTACAACCTCACCGCGCGCGCCACCGCCACACGCTATACAGCTCACCTGGGTTCCTGGCAGGTAGTGACGGTCTAACTTGTCTTAAATATTGTTGCCTTTGAAGACTGTTTTTTTTAATTATTAGTGTTGCTTATACTCTTTATAATTAGAAGGATCAACTCCTTCTCTGATAGGGATAACTTTCTCACTCAACGCAGCCGTCGTGGAAGTTTATGAACATGTGTCGTTGGGCTGTTGAGTAGAGATGTTCCAATTCAGTACAAACTCAAATTCACACAGACGCGGCGTGGACGCGGAGTATACGGTGGTACCGTACCGCGAGCGCGCGGCGCACGAGTGGCGCACGTTGCGGCTGCTGTCACGCGGCGTCACCGAGGCTCGCTTACGAATCTCCGGGCTTCCACCCCGCACGAACTGCGTGTGCTGGCCACCGACAGCCTCGGCGACGGACTGTTCAGCAAGCCCCTCTTCGTCACAACCCTAGGTCAGTGGCTCCCTCGGTCGGTCGGCACCGAGGCCTGCACCCCGCACGTGCTGCTAGGGCCTCGTCGATGAAAAAAAGTTCATAAAGTGTCAAGAGAAAACGCAAGGAGAGCTCGACTCTGTCCAATCTATAATTTCAAACCGGCCAAGAAGGTTAAGATTCTGAAATACAGATGTCTTCCCGAGTATATTTTCATGCCGTTTGGGGTTGAGACCCAATCCTAATGGTCTACAACTTTTAGCTATCCAAATGGTTTGGTCGACTTCACTGGCGACCCAAGAGCTGGCAACTTTCTCGCGCAACGTATTTAGCATTACAATTCAGCAGGGAAATGCTGGCAGTATCCTCAGCACCATGCCAAAGAGGCCAATTATTCGCAATAAATATAGTCTTTATTTCCGCATGACACACGCGACATTATATGTACATGGTCCGCCGCGTCCATGGTACCTTGTGTAGTTTGTAGTTGGAGAAAAATAATTCTATCGGAAAATTACTTACATTCCAGGGGGCTGATTTTTGAATTCGTCACTCGAAAATCTGTGGAAAACGGCGAATTGATATTTTAGAAACACGAGCAATAGACATTGGGAATCTAGTCGTATTGACCACTCGTTTTCAATTATATTATTAGAATTGAAATACCTAGTAGTGGAGATAAATTGAAGGGAATTACACGAAATCGAGCACTCGAATTTCAAAATCGGCCCCCAGACCTTTTTTGTGGGAACATAAAGAACCATTGATATAATTATAAGTTAAGACGGAGGAGGCAAACGAGCAGATGACTCGCCTGATTGCTGCTATTAATGTAGCCTATGTAGGGGTTGCATGTGCGTTGCCGGCCTTTAAGATGGGAGTACGCTGTTTTCTTTAAGGTTCGAAGGTCGTATCGGCGGGAATAGCGCGGGGCGGCCGTTCATTCCACAGTTAATTCCACTGAGGACTGCCAACCACCCATGTTGTTTTCAGATCCCGACGTTGACGAAAGCGAAGCGGCATTCGTGGCAGCCGTGACGGAGACGAGTGACGGCGCAGCCACCGCGGGCGAGACGAACTCGAGGAGGACATCGCCAACGCAGGCGACGTGGCACAGGAGACAATTACAGGTATTTGCCCAAACAGGAGGCAGTTGCAGGTATTAGGTTATCGGCTGGATCAGCGACGCTGCGGCCACTGCGGGCGAAGAAGAACTCGAGGAGGACATTGCCGAGGCAGGCGATGTGGCACATGAGGCAGTTGCAGGTAATAGGTGTCTGACACAAGAGTAATTTGCAGTAGGTTACTGGTAGACGAGCGACGGCGCAGCCACCGCAGGCGACAAAGAACTCGAAAAGGACATCGCCCACACCGGCTCCAGTTTTATTTTTGGAATAGGAACCACAATAGTCCTTATTGGAGAAAATTGGAGTATGCACTAGTTTTTACAAAAGCGACTTGCATCTGACATTCTAAGCAGAGGGGAAACTATAGGCCTTATTGGGATTAGTTAGGTTTCTTCACGATGTTTTCCTTCACTAAAAAGCGACTCATAAAATATGAAATGATTTTTCGATTTTTACGATTTTAACCATGTGCGCTATTATTGTAGATGCAGGTCACCTGGGTGACTGTTCGGCTGCTGGACGAGGCCGCGTTGGTGCGCTGGGCGGGTGCGGCCCCGCCGCTGTGACCTGCGCTGGTACCGCGATGAACAAGCTGGTCGTCGGTTACTGGCTACCGCACACACCCACCACGACCACCTGCTGGGTAAGGGGGGACTGCTAGACGACTTGCGACCTGCGCTGGTAACGCCACGAGCATACAATTCGGCGTCTACTGGACGCCGCGCACACCCACCACACCGCTGACTCGTGCCTGGAGAGGATTATGTGGTCGGATAAGGTGAAGAGTCATTGCTGGACGGTCACGCAGGCCTGCTGAGCTGGGCGCTGGCTCATACGCCGACGACTATATCGGCCACTTTGCTACCACTACACACTTATCACAAGCATCATCCCCAGTAGGTACCTACATAAATGCTGAAACGCAGCCGAAGCTGCCTGTAGTTACATAAAGTATTGTATATTTATATCAGATTGCGTCTGTTTGTACAGTGAGCTCGGTGGAGGAGGGCGCGCGGTACTGGGCGTCGGTGGGCTGCGGCGACGCGCGCGGCGGCGCCGGCGTTCGGTGCCCGCGTACTCGCGGCTGCGCGCCGTGGCGGGCGGCTGCGCGGCGGCGGCGCTGCTGCTGGCGGCGGCGGCGGCGGCGCTCGTGCTGCTGCGCCGCCGCCTGCCGTGCGCGCGCCGCCCGAGAGCCGCGCCGCAGCTGCCGCCGCCGCCGCCCAAGCGACGATATTGACCAGTGACTGCTGAACTCTAAATTAATTACTTTTAAGTATGGGCCATACGAAACGTAGAGGTGGAAAATCAAAAATATTTCTGCGTGGTCTCCTTTTATTAGTAAGTTACTTTTTTCTTCCAAAATTGGAACTGTGAAGAATTTACAAATATTTATTTGTACCTCTTAAGTATTCTTAGGGATTAAGATGCATGAAAACAGTAATGTATAAAATGTGTATAATGGTCTTTATTCAAAAGCGTTAGGTGGCGTTAGTGTGACCGAATGTTAGTAAATTATTTCCAAAGCGTTCCTAGTCAGCTCCCTAGTTCTGCGGAAATTGAGATCTACATATTACCTACACACCTTATGTACCTACTTACCTACGGTATGCATTGTAGAAATGAGTAAGTTATTTGATTTCTCGGCAATAAGTATATTTTTTTAATGAAAATAAATGATAAGAAAAAATAGGCTATAACTAACAATCGCTGGAAATGTTTCATTTATTTCTCACGACGAATTATCGATGACTCAAGTCTCCCATCTTCGTTGGATAACATCCACAAACTACCAAGGAAGTTATTAACTATGCCCAGCATCTTGAACAGACAGCATCAAATAGATAGTGACGGCCAAAATATCGTAATATAGTTAGGCCTAATACTATCTAGCCTAATAATAATAAAGTGTTAAAAAAGTTGTGAAACTTTAAAAAATGTAGAAGTATCAATTCCTTGTGACGACTGTGTATCCATCCACCAGAGAAAGCAGTAGCAAAGGTTTCTATTGTTGTGTCTATTAGTGCATTTATTTAAAGCGCGCACTGTGTCCTGCACCAACACCTTGTTCAGCTACGAGTATGTATAAACAGACTATGACTAAGAAAGACTTTCAGGGCCAGATTTAGGGGAGGGCAACCGGGGCTACAGCCCGGGGCCTCCACAAAAGAAGGGCCCCCACAATGGAGACTTATGAAAATTTACCATTAAATTTGGAAAATAATTTGGGACCAGGGGGGCCTCCACTCCTTTATTGCCGAGGACTCCAGACCTCTAAATCCGGCATTGAAGACTTTATATACTTATTGACTGAGAAGGTACAACTGCACCCAGCCATGCATGCAAAGGTTTAATGAGTTTAATCAACCCAAACACAAGATTGAACTGTGAAAAGATAAGCCTGATTAATTCAGGCAGACGATGTTACATGCGATACGGGCGAAGTTCATTGGGTTTTTTATAATACATAATAATAAATAATAACAATTCAGCCTATATACGTCCCACTGCTGGGCACAGGCCTCCTCCCATGCACGAGGGTTTGGACTATAGTCCCCACGCTAGCCCAATACAATCTTTATACAATTTAATGGAAATTTATCTGGATGTTCCTAAAGTGATATACAGGGTGTTTATTTAATCACCTGCATTAATTTACGGGCTGAATATATAGGTCATACTGGGCAACTTTTACTATGGGACCAACCCGATCACGAAAAAAAAACTCTCCCATACAAATTGTCAAGGTCAGACAGCCAAAATGTATGAAACAGCCAATTTCTATTCTCCCGATTTCGGGGTTGGTGCCACAGTAAAAGTTGCTCAGTATGACATTATATATAAACCCTGTAAATTATTGCAGGTGACTAAAAACAACACCCTGTATAGCCAACTAAACCAATATATCAATGATAATGCCCGTGGAAAGTTTTATATGTAATTAGGTCGACTGGACTGGACAGAATTTAATATCGTAATGAATGGATAGCTTCATGTTCTGCCACGAACACGAAGGCAGAATATTGCATAATATTTGCCGCGTTTCTATCCGTTATTCATTATTAATGTGTATACTATTAGTTGAAAATCACAGACAAAAAAATATTGTGTTGCTCTTGACGTAATCTACGAGTACCTTGAGGGCTGCAGGTCCGATCCGAGAAAGAAGCAGTTGCTTTCGCTTATCCCCAGAAGCTTGTTTGTCGAGGCCGTGAATTTGTAATTCAATTTCGAAGCGCTGGATATAATAATCCCAGTCTTCGGTTTTGTTATCGAACGAATCGAATTGGAAACGATCAACGCGTTCGGCCATGGCTCCGTCGTCGTCGCCAAAATGTTACATTAAAAGCATAATTATTAATAATCTAGATATTTAATCTTGTTGTTTATAAGATGACATTAAAATATATTCCAATTTTCATTTGACGTTGGCGTATAAAGGTTGTTACACAAAGGTATAAAATACCTAAGGCTTATTGTATATAATACTACACTTACCTCGTATTATCCCGCAACAAGTTGACCACCATTGGGAACCTCATTCAATTGTATACCGTATCCTCACTATCCTCAGGCAACTAATTCCAAATCCAACTGGTTTTTCAATGGCTGTGCGGCGCCTTATGGTGGTGTTAGATATTTTTTCTTATCACCTATTCGAAAAAGGGCTTTTTCTCCCTAGCAGGGGTGGGATTAAAGTGGCGTTTTCTTCCCTGCTAGGGGAGATCAAAGTGCCTCTTTTTGGTTCTAGGACACCTTTTTTTTGTATATTGAAAATGAATCTGAAAATGTAATGTAACTGAAATGGAACATGAACATGACCGTGAACATGAACCCATGAGAATCCTCCTTTGAGAAAATATGAAATGCAGCCTATGTGTCACAGGCTGGTAGCAAAATTATTTCCATCTTGGGCGTTAACACTTAAATCCTTCACTACTCTCGGGATTCTATTTTAGAATCCTTCGATTCGTTCAGGATTCAATGCACGCCCTCGTCGTAAATATAAAGATAAGATAAGAAGAATTTATTAGCACAAAAAGAACATAAATTATCATACACAAATTAATATATAAAGGAACAGAAAATTGTGCTATCAGGTCTTCAGTCAGCTTGAAAACTAAAATTAAAACTAGAACTAAAACTAAAACCAGAATTAGGAGGCACAAATATCTCGCCTTAAACGTTAAAATTTTTTACTCGCGACATAAAACCGAGGAATTGGCAATGAAATGAAACAGGGAAATTTACCTTGTAACGAAAATCATTATTGTTTTTGCAATCGGTGTGTCAAGGTGCTGATACCGGGAGTATAAATGCGTACAAGGAAAGTATAAAATGCATGATGTCGTGTGTGTGTGTCGCAATAATCCGGTCGTAGTCGCGCAATGTTCGTCGCCGTAATCGTGTGCCTGCTGGTGCTGGAAGCGAAGGGCTGCGGCGCTGATCCCGGTCAACACGGTAAGTTGGCACGCTCACTGCATAAGTATATGGTGACATGTGTATCCCACCAAAAACATTTCATGTAAAGTATCGGGAAGACTAACAGGCGCATATAGCTTTTACACTAAATGTTATCAGATCCCGTAGTAGGTACCATAAGACTTTTACTCTGTAAGTCCTAATTAGATCAGCTCTAACTCTATAAAGCCAACATCTTGGTCAAACAGTACGGCTTGCCGTTTCGTTACTGCCACGTGAACACTCCCGCGGTGGACTTGTAGGAGAGTCTCTTCTTGGGCCCTGGGCCCCATACATTTACGACTCTTCTCTTTCCGCACAAACACAAACTCTACAAAGTAGTACAGGTCTTTAAAATTCTGGAACTGTCATTACGGGATAATATTGTCCATATGACAGCATCTAAAGGCCAAGCCGTACTGTTTGACCAAGATATTGACTTTATAGATAGAGCTCATAAAGTTTGGACTTAAAAAGTAAGTTTTGGTACTACCCCAAAGGTTGTCTGGAAGAGATCGCTTCTTAGCGATAAGACCGCCTGTGTGTGTGACATAGCCTTAAATGTATTTCATTTTAGTAGTAGTAGCAGTAGTAAACTCTTTATTGTACAAAAACATTTTCTGTGTATTTTAACTGTATGGTGCACAATGATAGTTATTTACGATACAAATGCAGAAAATAGGAAATTCGCAACGAGTGGTGATAAATTTAAACACGACCGAAGGGAGTGTCTTAAATCGACACGAGTTGCGAATTACCTATTCGCACATGTATCTTATGGACAAGTCTGATAAATTGATAATATCGATACGAAAAAAAGTGCCAAAAATATGTATACACGACTTTATTGCCCATATATTAAGGTATACATATTTTGGCACATTTTCATACCGATATTTACAGACGTGACTGTACAACGTTTTACATGTGCTCGGAAAATGCTCATTCCTGCACGCGTGCTGGAAAGTAGCACCATATGTACTGTAATAATACATTTCGATGCTAGTGCGGAAAGTATGTCATTACTTAACGAGTACCGAGTTAAAGGAATAGCTGCTGAAACGCCTGTCAAAGAAGAGGCGTTTTTTCTTACTGCAAGCATGTTTCAAGTTTCCAAAGGCAACATTCGATATTGTTTTTATACAATTTAAATATACGATACGCAATTAATAAGTTCACTATTGACATCATATCCCGAGAATTTGTTCTCTGGTATAATCAAAACCCAAAATATGGAGTTCAAAAAGAATGACAAAGCGCTTCGCGAAAAGGAAGGTTTTATACTTTTACGACATGTCGTGATTCGTGAAGTTGTACCCTGACCACTAAACTCTGAGGCCGGAGACAGATACTAAGAAAGCATAATTTGACTGGTGATCTTGTACTCGTACACTTGTGTTGCTTAGGATGTGCCTAAAGGTCTGTTCCGTAAAGTCTACACTTTAAGATACCTACAAAACTTTCAGATTATCAAAATTTATATGCTATTTATACACGGTGTTTATTTAGTCACCTGCAATAATTTACGGGGTGAATATATAGTAGGTCATACTGACTTTTACTATGGGACCTACCCCGGAATCGCAAAAAAAAAATTGTCCGTTTCATACATTTTGGCTGTCTGACCTCGAAATTTTCTATGAATTACAAGTATCTCTTAAGTATTTAGTGTTTAGTAGTCGTAGTAGTATTTCTTTTTAGTTTAGCGTAGAAATAGGACATATACTCGAATTTAGCGTAAAAAACAGAGCCAAAAAAGATACTTGGATTTTAAAAACGCCAATATTTTGAAAAATACACATTATTTCAAATTTATTTTCAGTGAAAGATGCGTCTGAAACAAGATTCCAAATATCCAAAAATAAACCGATTTTGAAAATTTTGCAGTTACTTGTTTTCTGCTTAGGGCAGCCGAATACACTTTTCATCAGTCGCTACTCTCGTGAAATCTAGTGGCAATTAGCGGTTCTCCGTTATTTGACGCTATAGATGTCGACTACGAAAATGATAAGCGTTTTGGTAAGAAAACTGATGTATGGAGTAAGCAATCTATATTTACTTATTTCTCTATGCTTAGACTGTTGATTAGACTGCTCTTCGAATTGTTTTATCAATCAGATCCGGAAATCTCTCGTTTGGGTTAAATCATGGCCATAAAGCCAATTGACCGCCTTTCTGAATGAATTTGCTAAATGATTGCATGTTTTCAGATGCAAACTTGGATGTCAAACTCATCCCGAAACTTAGATTTTACTACAGGTAAGTAATAAGGCTCACATCTACAAGGTGTATCAAAAACAGTGGGGATCCGTTCAAGGGCATATATTCGGGATCGTGTTCTGTTTAGGAAAAAGTAGGTTTTTTTTTACACCAAAAAAGTTTTTTTTCTTTGATCGTTGAAGTCAAAGAAACCCAAGGAGGGTGAATCTTCGCGTCAAAAAATGTTTCTTCTGCTTCTTCGGATTCTCACTATTTTTGTTACACCTTTTTTAATACGGATTCGGGATTCGCAGGATTCACAGTGACCAAACAAATTACTAGTGGCTCTGTGAGCTGTAGACCTCGCGATAAGCTTAAAAAATATAAAAATTTAAAATATTTACTTTGTCGAGTCATTATCACAGCGAACTAACAATAGTGTTAAGTGCCATAGATACTGGCGCTTAAGTTCTTTATGCCAATTCCCGCCATTTTGAATATTTTCCAAAAAACGTAACCACAAAAAAATATCACAAAATTCACAATTTTCACACATTTTGTGAGCAGGGTCGGTAATTAGACAGATGCAGACAGCCTGCAGAGGAGAATATCCGGACATACGAACGCATGTCACCACTACACTTCATGAACATGGTCCAAAAACCAGCCGAAAAGAGAGTAAGGTCATAGATATGTATTGCAATGTATGTACTTCATGTCGTTCTATAGGCACCAAGCCGAATTCCATTGCAGAACTAAGATATTTGTATTTTAGTCAAAATGTCATAAGGTCATCACCCTTATTTTTTCCCAGGTAAGGCAATAGAATCCAAGTAAGTAAATGAATTGCTGCAAGTTAGATGTATGCGCGCCGCTGTGAGTGCGGCAAACCTTCAATACCTATCTAATGACCTCATTCTCAACTCTGTTGGTTACAGTGAAGAAATGGTTATCGTCCCATAGAAATTTGAATGTCGCGCTCTTTCTACTGACAAAGTTAAATAAATAAAGTTCGTTCACCGGCTATAACTCCACAATATTCTTGGATAATTCGGCCCGGACACAAAGCAAGGCCCCGGAGGCCCGGACTGGACGCAAGCGGCGCACGGCGCCCAGCCAGTCCGCAGCATGGTCAAGGTTGCCTACTGCTAGCGACATCTGCATATGTTGCCGAGTGGATGTTCTGTTTAAGGTTCCGTAGTCAACTAGGAACCCTTTTAATTTTGCCATGTCAATCTGTCTCCGTGATCGTTAGTTCTAGAGAGCTGAAATTTGACATGGATATTTTCTGTACGCCGAGAAAGTCGCAAAATACGCATATTAACTTAAAAAAAATAATTTTTCGTGTCAATCTTGCATGGGTATTTCTAAACGAATAAGGATCTTCATCCGTTGAGTTTTTTTGAAAAACTGTATTTACTGACGGGTTTTTTTTATTTTATTATACCAGTTGCCGCTATAATAGCTAGATGCTATGTGGGTCGCTAGTGACTCATGTTTACATTTTGAAGGAAGATTCCATCCGCGCAAAATTTATAATTAAATTTATTTTTTAGCCTTAGGTATTAATCTAATAATACCCTGCAGGTATTGTCTTATTTTTGGCTCCCTCAGTGGGGGTCATCCGGTCAATCAGGCGTCAGTAGTTGTACTCTTCTATAGATGACGCTAGTACTCTCGTGCTTTAGCTGGCTGATGGAATTATAAACTAAATGACATGTTATATCTCTCGCAGCGGCCTGGAGCACTATACGGAGCTGCCGCTAGAGGCCGCCGATGGGATCCTGGCCACCTCCTGGTACAACACCACGCGCACCACGCTGTTGTTCGTACACGGCTTCACAGGCGAGTCACCTTTACAGCTAACTGATTCTACATACTTTAATTCGTGCCTGCCCGGTGGAAGTCGGCAGTATTGCAATAAGATCACTGACCGCGTCACAAGTTAAGTTACGCCGTGGCCGTGATTGCATTCCAGCTTGCAACACCAACCAGTTCTTGTCGCATTGCCGTCACTCCGAGTGAGAAAGGCGAAAGAATCAAAAGACAGGGCAGTACTATTCACTCATGTTATTTGTATGTAACTATCTTGCGTCATGTCTAGAGCAAGCCGACGGGTCCGGCGGTGACGCAGTGGCAGGAGCTTTTCTGCGGCGCGGGGACTGCAACGTGGCTCTGTTGGACTGGCAGGGGCTGGCCGCTGCTGAGGCGCCCAGCCTTGCAGACTCCTACCTTAATTGGGCCGCTCCAACGCAAGAAAGGTACGAGTATGTTTATGATCATATTTTTTTCTAGTACTAAATGTGATCCAAATATTTATAGGAAACTCTACGCCAAGTTGAATCTCTCAAAGGTGTTATGTTGATAGTTGGGCGTTCGTCTGGCTGGAGCTCTGACGCGCCTGTCTGCGGCGGGGCTGGACCTGGAGCGCACGCAACTGGTGGGGCACTCGCTGGGCGCGCACGTGCTGGGTCTCGCCGGCAACGCGCTGCGGCTGCAGGGAGTTCTGTTGCCCTGGTAACTATCACAGCGGGGCCGGAGCGCACCAACTGGTGAGGCACTCGCTGGGCGTGCACGAGCCTGGCCGGCAATGCGAGCGAACTGTGTCTAAACTAAAACAACCAACCAATAAACCAATTCTTTCCTTTCATGCACACGTTGCATCGGATATCTCGGAATGTTTCCTTCTAAAAGCCTTTAATATAAATTTTGGAGCCGGTTTTCAGTTTCACTGGGATTTAATTAGTGATGTGCCGTTTCCGGGAAAATTTCCTAGGTGGAATTATTCTCGGAAACGTTCCCGGATTGCATCCAGGTACTTCGAAGGCTTAAAGTAATGCCGTATTTGACGACCAGTCTGGCCAAGTGGGTACTGCTTAGTGACCCTGCCTATGAAGCCGAAAGTTTGGGACTAAGTCGATTTGTGTAAGATTGTCCCCAAATATTTATTTATTTATTTAAAAATAAATCCAAAGTGGGGGCTGTTTTAAGCAAACCCACTTTTCAAGTCATTTTTTGCAGTTTACGGTTTATGGCTACTTGATTTTACTAAACGCAGTTACTTGTCATTATAGGTAGGATTCACTTAATCTATGTTTCAATATTCTCCTGTTTGGGGAATATTCCTGCGGACAGGACATACTCGACCTCTTGGGTCCTGACGTGTATGGCATTATAGGTCAGCAGGCTGGGATGGGTTGCGGGATTTTTACGCGTCCTACCCTTAGAAGCAGCTCTGCTTCTTTATGGATAATCCTGGCGACTGTGCGGAACTCATAGCTGACGCAATTATTCAGGGTATGAAATGCTTTGTTCCGAGCTCCCTAACGATAGGGACACACAACGACACGAGTCGGTGGTCGATCTCAGCCCTGGTTTGGTAAGTCTTGTGCTGAAGTCCACAAATCTAAGCGCGAGGCGTACCAGGCTTTGGTAGCCGCCAGTAGAGACAACAGATTCGAATGCCTCCGTATTAAAGAAGCGATATAATGCGCGTCTAGATCCTGCAAGAAACGTATTGCTGCAGAAAAGTTCCAACACATTTATAGAAATGGCGAGAGACTGGTAAGTCAGCCCGCTGAGCCCGCTTGAACTTATAATTTCCGTTCTCTCACCAAAGCTGTCCAGGGGAAGTTCTGTAAGGTCTCCCTACCTCTTTTCACAATCCTGATGACTCACTGGCTCAGTCTGCAAAAGAGAAAGCGGATCTTTTGTGTTCTCTTTTTGCGGACCCACCATCCCGCGTTGTGAGCACTTTATGCCCGAGGTCCACATCACTCAAAGCGTAGTAATGCGTGCACTTTTTGCTCTCGATGTCAATAAGTCCAGTGGGCCCGATGGTATACCCGCTATTGTGTCAAAAACATGCGCTCCAGAGCTAGCATCGGTTTTAAACGCTTCTTTTTTCGCTTTCATAATACTGCTCAGGTAAATGCCCGTCATCCTGGAGGACTGCTTGGGTCCACCCAATTTATTGGTGATCCCGATCTCACAGTCGGTTTGGAACCTCTCAATCTTCGGAGAGACGTTGGCACTCTGTGCCTGTTCTACCGTCTGTACAACGGGGAATATTCTGAAGAACTTTTGAATTGGTGCCACCGTCGCATTTTTATCACCGCACCTCCCGCCAAAGAAACAATGTACATCCTCACTTGCTCGACACGTGGCAAACCAAGAACAAGCTGGCATCTCGCTCGTTTTTGCCCAGAACGTGCAAGTTGTGGACTTTCAAGTTCGGAGGTGTTTCTCATAAGTGGCTCCTCCGATGTTGCATATGTCCATGGGCGGCGATGACTGCTTACTATCAGGCGGCTCGTCTGCTCATTTACTGCCGTAATAAAAAAATAAAAACAGGGGAAATTTCTATGGGAATATAAATGCTAAGTTTGTAATTACAGAATGTTAAGGTTAAGGTAATTATATTATTTAAGTATCTGCTTTGTGTATATAATTGCAATTTAAATTTCGTACGCCTAAACGGCTCATCATGGCTGATGTACATAATTCATATTACCTAATTTACTGTCACCTGTGATGACGAAATAAATAAAATTGAATTGAATCAGGATTACTATCTCTCTATTACCTATAGTGTCCAATAACCACACATGTTGTGGCGCAGGATAACGGCACTGGACCCAGCGAGCGCGGCGTTCGAGGGCAAGCCGGCGGCGGGGCGCCTGCACGCAGGCTCAGCGGCGGTGGTGGTCGCGGTGCACTCCGACCCCGGCGGCTACGGCGCCCGGCGCGCGATGGGGACGGCGGACTTCTGGCCCAACTACCGCGTCGGCGCCGTGCAGCCCGGCTGCCCCAAGAGTAGGGGGCAGAGGTTCTCACCTGAAGGCAAGTCTGGGCATCATTTTTTTTAACTTTGTGTGTATATAAGGTACTAAAACGTTCGGAAAATTTTAAGTAGAAAGTTAGAGGTAATCCACTTTGAATGCATTGGATCTTGAGAGGCAAACATTTTACCCCTTGAAGTTATTATTTTAGCTTATACCCGTTTGACTTTCATCCTTCATAGACCTGTAGTGGCTGTAGTTAGATGGCTGAAAGAACCTGGCCAGCATTCACCGAAAATTCAAAATATTTTAGATTACTCTGGCGGTGCTGCCACGGGATGAATACTGTTTCAGTACAAATAACGACAATATAATGAAAGAGAGCATTTTCTTCAGATTTGTGTAGCCACAACCGCAGCTGGCAGCTGCTGGCGGAGGCGCTGGCGCGGCCCGGCGCGCTGCTCGGCTGCCGAGCGCGCTCCTTCCGCGAGTGGAAGAATTACTCCACAGCCCAGAGGAACGTTTCTACTCTGGACTTGGACGCCTACGGGAAGACAGTGTAAGTTGTTGTTAATGTTGACGCGCTCCTGCTGCAAGTGGATGACCTACGCCGATTCGCAGAGAACGCCACCACCTGAACGTCTACAGGAAGTTAGATAGTGTAAGTTGCCCCATAGGTAGGTATGCATATTTGCAGACATTTCATACTGTATGTAGCTATTGTTGATTTTGCAATAAAATCGAGATTTTACAGCAGTTACAACTGACAACGTCTTTATAATGTCCATCTCAACATCAATGTTAAGACAATAAGATCGTATATCACCTCGCCTGATGCTTACTCACCTCTGCTTTTAATGACTGTATGGTTTGTATGATGATATGAATGTGTTTATGTTACAGTGTTCCGGGCAACTACTACTTCTCGACGAGCAGTGAGCCGCCATACGGTCTCGGCGAGAACGGCCTCTAATTAAAGATAAAGATAGTTTATTATTCAAGTAGGCATATTACAATGCGCTTATGAAAGTCAAATAAAGCTACACCGGCTCTAATCCTACACCTCTGACCCGAGCAGATTTAAATCCCCCCTCAATTGGAGGAGGGTATCCCAATATGGACCGGCAAGAAACTCGGCGGGACACATCTTTTCAAAACATTACATCTTAATAATTAACATGCCTTAAATAAGAAAATATACAATTTAGATTACTATAGAAATCATGCAAATACATACAGTAGCTAATTTTCTTTATAGAAATTTGATTCAAAATACATGTCTTATCAAATCATACAAATAATCTTTCAGAAAACATATCGAATTCTTACTAAAGAAAAGGAACATAAAAGCTTATAATATAAGGAAATGAAAATATGCATAATTCGTGTAGTATATCCGTAGCAAACGAATCTAAGCGGACGAGGTGTCCATAATGATCTGAACACATTTTTATTGTCAATATGGTAATAACCTAACACTTCGTCCGCTTAGCTAGTTCTACTGACTCAGCGAAAGAAACATGGAAGACTAACTTCAAACAAAAAGTGGGCCCACAATTAAAATACTTACGCAATACTCATAACGGACCAATTACAGCTCGTTAAAGTTTAGGTAGACCATAAACGACCTGTTATCTTGGACGAAACTTCGTTTGACCATGATTAGTCAATTTAAACCACCCATACGACTGGTCTATTATTAAACGACGCGCTGTGATAGGCTGTTGCGTTGTAACTTGAAAATACATGACAATGGAAACCCACTCTAAGTAAACGGTTTCATGCAATATTAATAGAACATGTTAGAAATGAAATATTTTTGTATGATAATTTATTATTTTATTACAAAGTGAATTTGTTCGTTTGTCGCACGTGTTTAAATTAAAGGCAAGGAAATGGCAAATGAATACATTGTAACGATCATCTTATAAGGCACCTGCGATGTTAAGTGACACAGCAATATGTCAGGTAGCAATTATTGTAAATTTGATCTGAATACTAGAACATCATTTAGCCGTACTTGTTAAATATATTATTTGAAATTTTCTTACCACGACTGTGAAATCGGGCCGCCATTTGCGAACCAAACAGCTCCGCGGCACAATGTTGACGCCCCGCACGCTGCGGCACAATTTGTGTGGGGTCATTTTGCAGAGCTAGTTCGTCATCTATGTTTATTATCAATCGCTGTAAACACATATATACTTAATACTAAATATACCCGATATTATATATCGTGAACGAACACGTAGAATTTAGTTGTTGCTCTAGCAGTAAATACGAGTGCCTAACTAAAACCAACACTCTTAACTGACCATTTGATTAAGACATAACAAGAGCTTGTAATTTTTTTTGTTTTCGATATAAGCATTTATAACCGACGTTATTTTTCTTTACCCTCCTGACCACACTACTCCTCAAGTTCCTCAACCCACTTACTGAGTCGTAGCTCCCAGAAAACATTTTCTGTGTTCTCTGATATGTTCTTCAGTCTAAAAATTACTCTAGTGTTTTACTTCTTCGTTTTGCCTATTACACTTTTTTTTAGGATTCCGTACTACTGTGCAAACAACAAATGCAGTAATCAGTAATCACACTTGAAAAGTCATGCAATTGTTTATCTTGTTCTCATTGAATAAGTTCTTAATTTAAACGATTTTTCTAGTAGGTACTGCCCTTACGATAAGCAGGGCAGCGTCTGTTTGTCCTTCCGAGAATTAGCTCTGTGCCTACTGTAAAAATATTGCCTACACTTAACTCGCCCTCGTCTACACTTTGAACAATAATAGGGTCTCTGAAACTCACTACCAATAAATATTTAAGTCTTCATGGCATAATCCAATACAGCAAAACAAGGTACTACTGCCTCCATCTAACGACAACCAGCGGGACCACAACACACAATCCAGTGGGCAACAAATGTCGCTAGGTATAGCTGTATCTATAACTTAGTATCTGAAAAGATACTACTGACGCCATCTAGTCACGAACAGCGGGACCACAACACACATCCAGTGGGCAACAGATGTCGCTAGCAGCATCCATAATCCATAACCAAAGGAATTTGAAATACTTAGACCTCTAAGTAAAATTAGAAGCCACAGTAAAATTTACTGCCATCTTTCGACATTTGACTTTGATCCTTATTCTTTTACTGATATGTGTTAAATATGTTACAAATCAAAAAGTGGCCGCATTTACTAGAACATAGGCCAAAGGCGCCATCGCTCGAAAAGATGCCGCCATACCTAACACAGTATATCATGAAAGAATAAGGATCAAAGTCGAATGGCGTTCTAAAAGTTTTAACCATGTGTCGAAAGATGGCAGTAAATTTGCTGTGGCTGTAATTTTTTTTTTTTTTTTTTACAATGCACCTCTATTTCAAATTTGTAATGTAATGTAACGTATGGTTACATTGAAATTCATGAATTGCATTGCTTGTGTTAAGAAACCAAATTTCACCCACTTATGTATGGGCTGTCGTGGCGCAGTCTGCGCAGCGCAGCTGTACTTGATCAGCTGTTTGATTGACCAAACGACTGAGAAGGACGAGCTAAACGTCTCCTTGTACAAATTTTTTTCCTTAATATTACTGTTTGTTTTTTATTTATTTTTTGTTTGAGTCCGCTAGATGGCGCTGATCGTTCATATCGCCCGAAATAGATCGCGCTGTTAAAAATTTTCTACAAATAACCCAGCCGTTCGACGAATAGAGTGGTTAGGTAAGGTTCGGAGTTAGGTTAGGTTTTGAGTTAGGTTAGGTTTTGAGTTAGGTTAGGTTTTGAGTTAGGTTAGGTTTTGAGTTAGGTTAGGTTTTGAGTTAGGTTAGGTTTTGAGTTAGGTTAGGTTTTGAGTTAGGTTAGGTTTTGAGTTAGGTTAGGTTTTGAGTTAGGTTAGGTTTTGAGTTAGGTTAGGTTTTGAGTTAGGTTAGGTTTTGAGTTAGGTTAGGTTTTGAGTTAGGTTAGGTTTTGAGTTAGGTTAGGTTTTGAGTTAGGTTAGGTTTTGAGTTAGGTTAGGTTTTGAGTTAGGTTAGGTTTTGAGTTAGGTTAGGTTTTGAGTTAGGTTAGGTTTTGAGTTAGGTTAGGTTTTGAGTTAGGTTAGGTTTTGAGTATAGATGAGGGTCTACAGTATCTGAGGTTTTTTCGTGAGGTGTATTAGAGCGATTTCGGTGATTTTTGGTATTTAGATAAAAACAATTTTTGGCTATCCATTCCGGTTATCGAAACGGCTCTATCTTGACGACTTGGCGATTTTTTTGGACTTTTCTTGTTTCTGATTAGGAACGATTTTTGTGCGGTTTTTGTATTTCATTAAAAATTTGTATCTTCTTTTTCTTTCTTTTTTGTTCTTGGTTTTAGGCCTCAAAATTTTCATTTCTTTTCTTCTTTCTTGTCCTGTTTTTCTTGCAACGCTGGGACATCCGGTTCCGGAGTTGCAAGCGAAACAATTCTTTGTTTTGAAGTTTTGAAACTTGTATTAATTTTCGGAAAAAATTCGTATCTTCTTTTTTCTTCTTTTGTCCACTTTTTTAGTGATACGGTTTATTAGAAGAAGGTTAATAGCTGTCTGTTGCCGGTCCAATAATAATTTTTTGACATCAGAGTCAAAAGTTATTAAGGATTATACAGATTGCTATTCTCGTTTTTGCGGCGTTGCCAACTACACGACATAAGTTTGTCGATTTTTCGAAAAAGTTGCTGTTTGAACCCGAGAAGCTAGAGTTCGGGCTTTTCGGGATTTGGATAGGGGAGATAAAACTCCATATAACTATCCTTGTTCCGAAAACTTTGGACAACTGGAAGGGGGTAAATTAATTTTTATTCCTCAATTCCGTAACTTTGTCGAGGGTGACACGGATCACCCTTGACCGTTTTTGCGGAAAACGTTTCTGCGTTCGCCTCCTCCATGGGTGTGGAGGGGGAAACTCCGGATCCGGGTGGGGATAAAGGAGAGGAAGGGGGGGAGTCGAGAAAAAGGGGGGTAACCAGTCCTCTAAGGGAATGGGGGCCAATATGGTGTCCCAAAGGGAGGTTAGCTCAGAAATGAGCCAGGATGGTGATGACTCCGAAAGGGGGTACATTGGTGGGGGGGATGCTTCCCCCACCCCTACTCGGGGGAAATTTTGGGCAGGCAAAAAGACGGTAAGACGCCTCTCAGAGTCGTCTTCTGACGAATGGGGCAGTGTCGTGGGGACTGACGGAGCGAGGAGCGTTAGCCAGGAGGAAATGGGGGATAAAAGGGGAAGAAGGGAAAAAAGGACCAGGGATGACCCTGACCCAGACAGTGAAGGCGAGACTCCGGTGCGCAAAGTTAGCACTTCCCGCCGGGGCCGAGGCAAAGGGCACTATACGGGGCTTAGCGCTGCCAAAAAGCAGCTAGAGGATGTTGGGACTGACACGGAGACGGAGGCCCCCTACAGTCCCAAACCTAGACGAAACACGGGCAGGCAGTCGCGAAGCCCAGTACGAAGCCCTGTACAAAGCCCGGTACACATGGAGGAAACGTCAGGAGAGTTTGAAACGCCTGGTGGCCGCATCAGGGCCTGTGCGCAGGAAATAATGAGTGATGCGGCCAAAAGCAAGAATTTAAAGGGCGATATATGGGGCAGAATTAACTCCGCGTGCAGGGAGTTAATGAATCTTGCAGATTCGCTCGGGGAGTCGGAGGTTGTCCGCGCACTGAAAGCGGACAACGATAGAATGCGGAAGGAGCTGGGGCAGCTCCGTCTGGAAACCAAAGCGCTGCGCAAGGCCTTCTCGGAGCGCAAGCAGACGGAGCCAATCAGGGCAGGGACGGAGACGCAAACCCTTCTCGAGGAATTGGGCAAAATCATGGAGGTCCGCCTGGGGAGCTTCCAGAGGGAAATGTTCCAATCCCTGGGGAACATGGTGAATGCCCGCCTCGAGAGTGTGGAGGGACGACTGCCGCCGGAGCCCATCCGCCGGCCAATGCTGGCTGCCGACAGGAGGAGGATCCGGGAGAGTGCGGGTCAAGGAATGGACGTGGTAACGGCGGAGCACCACGTTAACGAGCCTAGTGCCCCAAGGCTGGACAAAAGAAGCAGGGGGGTATCCCAATCGGCCTCCCCAACGACGGCTAGCCAACCAGCAAGGGAGGCGCCCCGTGCGGCAGTAGTGCCCCAGCTGCCCCAGACGCAGGTCGGGCAGACCCAACCCAGGCCGGTACCCACACCGAGGGTTAAAAAACCAGTGGTCCCTGCTCCTAGGGCACCCAAGAAACCGACTCGACCGAGCATGCCGCCACCTGCGCCGCCTGCACCCCCACGAAGCGAATGGACCACGGTGGTCAAAAAGGGCAAGGCCAAGGGCAAGAGCCCTGCCCCTCCCCAGCCCCCAAAAAAGGCGGCCCCAAAACTAGTGGCCCCAACCATGGCGGCGGTCGTAGTGGCCCTTAAGCCTGACGCCCAAACCAGCTACAGGGCCGTCATGGAAAAGGCCACCACGCTGAAACTGGCCGAGCTTGGTGTCGACCACCTTAAGGTCCGCAGGACGGCAACAGGGACGCGTATTATTGAGGTCCCCGGGGCACAGAGCGGACAGGCCGCCGACAACCTGGCTGAGCGACTCCGGAGCCTGGTAGGTGACATGGCTGATGTCTACAGACCAGTCAAGAAGGCGGAAATCAAGATTTCCGGATTTGACGAGTCCGTCACGCCGGAAACCCTGAAGAAAGAGGTTGCCGCTAGAGGTAGATGCCAGGAGGACCAGATATCGGTGGGAGCGATAAGGATGGCGGCCAACGGGACTGGCTCGGTCATCCTGCGCTGCCCACTGACGGCGGCCAAGGTGGTCGTCACGGCGGGGCGAATAGTGGTTGGGTGGTCGGCGGCCCGAGTGGAGGCCTTGGAACAGTTGCCCCTGCGCTGCTACCGCTGCATGGGGACGGGGCATACTAGGCCTCTGTGCCCGTCCCCGGTAGATAGGGGCGAGTGGTGCTACAGGTGTAGCAAACCGGGCCACAAAAGCCTGGCCTGCGCCGCGTCGGCCCCCTGGTGCGCCGTGTGCCACCATGCTGGGCTAAAGGCGGGGCACGTGATGGGAGGAAAGGCCTGCACCCCCCCACCAATTAAAGGGAAGGAGACATATGCTGCCAGCCCTGCAGCTCTCGCTGCCGCTGCGGTTGCCTCCCGGGAAGCACCTCATAACCGGACGGATCCCCAGGCAATGGAAAGTTAATGCCTCCGTTGCAGGATATTGAGGTGCTTCAGTGCAACCTGAATCATGCCGCGCGTGCGCAGGACTTAATGATTCAGCACATGGCAGAATGGGAGGTTGCGGCATCGGTGGTGGCGGAGCCGTACTTTGTCCCCCAGCAGGCGAACTGGGTGGGCGACAGATGTGGCTCGGTGGCCACGGTAGCCATAGTGGCACCAATGGGGGGAGGCCTGCCCCTCTCCAGAGTCTCAAGCGGCCCTGGTTATGTGGTGGCTAAATTGGGGGACATCGTGTTAGTGGGCGTTTACTTCTCCCCCAATAGGCCACTGCATGAATTCGAGGCCTATCTGGAGAGGCTCGGGCGGGCGGTGGCTGGCGCGGCTCCCTCCCCCATAATGGTCCTGGGGGATCTCAACGCCAAGTGCGCTGCCTGGGGCTCCCCTAGGACCAACCCCAGGGGGACCGTGCTCCTCGAGTGGTTGGTCGGGCTGGGGCTTGAAGTGGTCAACCGGGGCACAGCCAATACGTGCGTGCGCCTGGCGGGGGGGTCTATCATCGACGTGACATTGGCCTCCCCAGCGGCGGCAACACGCATTGCGGACTGGCGGGTCCTGGAAGACACGGAGACCCTCTCTGACCACGTATACATCAGAATGAGGGTCTCCAGAGCCCGGCATGGCCAACAACCAGGTCCGGCGAGGGGCACGGGGAGATCTCTGAGGTGGAGTCTGGCCACCCTGGATCGGGAGGCGGCCAGAGAGGCGGCCATGGTGGAAGCCAGATGGGGGCGTCAAATGCCAGAGGAAGCCAATGTGGACAATATGGCCCTTGGCTTCCGTGCTTCCCTCACACGGGCATGCGACGCCTCAATGAGGAGAGCGGGGCCTCCGCGGAGGAGAAAGGCGACGTATTGGTGGTGTCCGGAAGTGGCCGCTCTCCGGGCTACCAGTAATGCCGCGAGACGGCAATTTACACGCTGTCGAAGGAGGCGGCACACCCAGGAGGAGCTGGATGCATACCACCTGGCGCTGAATGAGGCCAAGAAGGCCCTCAACCTTGCCATCGCCAAGGCAAAGGACGCGGCGCACGGGGCCTTTTTGGCCTCTTTAGACGGGGACCCATGGGGACGGCCTTATAAACTTGTAAGAAAAAGCTTCGTCAGGCCGCCCCCATGGATGCCATGGACATGGGGACCCTCCGGGGTATCTTAGAAGGCCTGTTCCCTCCAGCCCCAGAGTTCGCTCCTCCTGCAATGGTGGTCCCCAGGGAGGAGGAGCCCCTGGATCCTGAGGAGGTGCCCCTCGTAACCGAGGGCGAAATGGCCCGTGTCGCCCATAGGGTTAGGGCCTGCAAGAAAGCCCCTGGCCCAGACGGGGTCCATGGCAGGGTCCTACCTATTGTAATGGAGCACCTTGGAGACTGTCTCCAATCCATCTTTAACCGGTGCCTTAGGGATGGACAGTTTCCAAGGTGCTGGAAAGAGGGAATAGTGTGCCTCCTCCGGAAGGAGGCCAGGCCGGCGGACTCCCCATCCGGGTGGAGGCCAATAGTCCTGTTGGACGAGGCGGGGAAGATGCTGGAACGCATATTGGCGTCAAGAATAAACCGACACTACAGGAGACGGGCCCCAATCTCACTGGGCGCCAATATGGGTTCCGAAGCGGCAGGTCCACGATGGACGCATTGGGGGCACTTCGGGCCTTCCGTGAGAATGCTCTAAAGAAAGGGGAGGGTACCATTGCGGTGTCTCTGGACATCGCCAACGCATTCGGTACCCTCCCGTACTCGGTGATACGGGAGGCCCTGAGGTACCACGAGGTGCCCCCATACTTGAGGCGAGTTGTAGACCACTACCTGTCAGACAGGGTGGTGGTCTGCAACACGCCTGATGGGAGGTTGGAAAGGCGGATGGCCTGCGGTGTTCCCCAGGGGTCGGTGCTTGGACCCCTGTTGTGGAACATCGGCTTCGACTGGGCCATCCGAGCAGAACTGCTCCCCCGGATGGCCCTCATGTGTTACGCCGATGACACGATGGTGGCCATTCGGGGTAAGGACCTGGAGGAGGCAATGCGGAGGGCGGAAGTGGCGGCGGACCTCATGATTCTTAGGATCCGCCTCCTAGGACTGAGGGTCTCCCTCGCAAAGACTGACGCGATAGTCTTTGCGAGGAGAGGTTGGAGGGTGCCCACCGGTGCTTCCCTCAGAATAGCTGGCGGGGATGTTCAGGTGAGGCCCCATATAAAGTACCTCGGCCTCACGCTGGACAGGAGGTGGAACTTCGGGGAGCACTTCCGCCAAATTGCTCCCCGGGTAGTGACGGCGGCGTCGGAGATGGGCCGGCTGCTGCCCAACGTGGGAGGACCCTCGCACGTGTGCCGACGCCTCTACGCAGGAGTGGCGCGCTCAATGGCTCTTTATGGGGCCCCGATCTGGGCCGATAAACTAAACCAAGAGAACAAGGCCCTACTGCGAAGGCCCCAGAGAGTCATTGCCATACGAGTGTGCAGGGCGTATGTGTCAGTGAGCTGGGCGGCAGCGTGCGTGTTGGCGGGCACCTCACCATGGGAGCTGGATGCTGAGGTGCTCGCTGACGCGCACAGACGGAGGGTCAGGAGCAGGGAGACAGGCGACTTTCCTGCTCCTGAAGAAGTCAGGGAGGCACGCAGAACGGCGCAGAGGAGGTTGCGTGGAAAGTGGAAGGTGGACCTGGAGAATTCCCCCTATGGAACCTACACCATAGGGGCAGTTCTCCCGTCGCTAGACCGATGGCTGGACCGGACGCACGGCAGGGTTGGATACAGACTGGTGCAGGTACTGACCGGACACGGATGCTTCGGTCACTACCTGCACAGGATCGGTCGCGAGCCTACCCAATCCTGCCATCAATGTGACGAGACGGACGACACCGCCCAGCACACCCTGCAGGTGTGCAGCCGCTGGGTGGTGGAGCGGAGCGCGCTGGTGGCAGCCATCGGGACAAATGATCTCTCGCTGCACAGCGTCGTGGCGGCCATGTTGGACAGCGAGAGATCCTGGGAGGCGGTGACCTCCTTTTGTGACGCGGTTGTCTCGCAAAAGGAGGTCGAGGAGCGGGAGCGCGAGGAGGACCCAAACGCGCTCCCGATCAGGCGAAGACGAATGGGCAGGAGACTTAGGCGGTTCGCCATTGCGAACCGCGCTATACCTCAGTAGGGCAGCGGGCGAGGGACCCGCACAACACGGCCCTACATGGGAGGGGGGAGAGTCAGTTATGCGTTTGCTGACTCTCCCCAAACTGGTGTGAAGTCCCGGTTCATCCGAGTCGGGACCGCCGGGGGGGTGCTGAGGTGACATGCTTGCGAGCCCCCAGCACCCCCCTTAACGGCATGGACGGAAACGCCGCAGGGGAGGTTAGTGGGTATTCTCCTCCTCTCCCTCTGAATAGCAGAGGGGTTTACGGAAGGAGCGAGTCCCACATACCGCCCCCCCAATGGGCTTCCCTCGCCCGGGGGGCGATGATGCGTAAATGCATTCACCCCTGCGAAAACAAAAAAAAAAAAAAAAAAAAAGGTTAGGTTTTGAGTTAGGTTAGGTTTTGAGTTAGGTTAGGTTTTGAGTTAGGTTAGGTTTTGAGTTAGGTTAGGTTTTGAGTTAGGTTAGGTTTTGAGTTAGGTTAGGTTTTGAGTTAGGTTAGGTTTTGAGTTAGGTTAGGTTTTGGTAGTTTAGGTTAGGTTAGGTTGGAGTTAGGTTAGGTTTTGAGTTAGGTTAGGTTTGGTTAGGTTAGGTTTTGAGTTAGGTTAGGTTTTGAGTGAGGTTAGGTTTTGAGTTAGGTTAGGTTTTGAGTTAGGTTAGGTTTGAGTTAGGTTAGGTTTTGAGTTAGGTTAGGTTTTGAGTTAGGTTAGGTTTTGAGTTAGGTTAGGTTTTGAGTTAGGTTAGGTTTTGAGTTAGGTTAGGTTTTGAGTTAGGTTAGGGTTTGAGTTAGGTTAGGTTTTGAGTTAGGTTAGGTTAGGTTAGGTTAGGTTAGGTTAGGTTAGGTTAGGTTGGGGTGCAAGGGCTGGTAGACCTCCTCGTGGTGCACCCTGGGAGGGGGAGGACAGACGCTCAGTTGCGCGCTTTCTGTCCTTCCTCTGCTAACTACCAGTCGCAGTCGTGTCGCAGTTGAGCTTGCTCCTGCGTTGGCTTCAGTGCCGTGTTTCGTTGTCTAGCTGCTCCGGTCATACCTCAGTTCCACCTGAGGTGGCAGCGGACGCAGTCGTCGTCCAGTGGTCAATACCATTGGGCTGTGGTGGTCATGCGATGTCGTGCGAACATCGTCAAACCGCAAACTGGCCCGTTGGTGCCAGGAGCGGGGGCCGCCTTCCTTGAGGGTGGGGGCCTGCGAGGAAGAAAACCTCTATAAAAAATTACCCATGGTGAGGGCAACGGTTGACTTAGGTCAGCTGTTGGCCAACTCGTAACCTGGCCCGCGGGGCCGGCACGAGGGTCGCTGGCGTTAGACAGGGACCGCGAGGATGGAAACCTCTATAAAAACCACCTAGGGCGGCGGGGTGCTGCTAGCTTCGGGGAAGAAGTTAGTGGTGCAGACACGGTCACCGTCGGCCGAGCCGTTATCCTGGGGTAGGTGCTGGTCATGTGTTAGGCCTACCTTGAGACCGGCGGTCTTGCCTTAATTGGCTGGGCCAAGGGGAGAAAACCCCAATAAAAATCCACAACTCTTGGCGTGAGGGTTCTCCGCGTCGGGATGCTCTTCGGAGCGGCTGGAGTGTTTACCAGTCACTTAGAGACCAAACTGTGATACCGCCCGACCTCACAGCGTTAATAGGGCCACTGTTTGGGTATTGGGAATCTCTGCCCCTGTGGAGCTGTATTTCTTCCCTACTCGTGGGATTTTTATGGACGAATTAACAGAAACCTTTCAAAACGGCCCTTCTCAGGGCCAAACCTCAAACGGTCCTTCTCAGGACCAAACCCCAAACGGCCCTTCTCAGGGCCAAACCTCTGAAGATAGGACACGGGTGAGGACGCCTGTTGTCCGGGTGGAGCGCATGGTGCTCAGGTCGCGTTCAACGACCCCTAAAGCGCCTGAAGAGAAGACAGTGGACAAAGCTAGCTGTGGCCTTACGGAGACGGACGACCAGTCTGACACAGGTAGCCTCATCACAGTGCGTTCACAGTCAGCACAGGGACGATGCGGATTCAGACTCGGCTATGAGCTGTAGCTCGATGGACGAGAGCAGGTTTTGGCGGAAGCGCAAAACTAACCCTGACAGCTCGGGTTCAGATGCCGAAACAAAAAGAGGCCGCGGCAGGCCTCCTACTACAGGGCAATACGTCGGCCTCGCCAAAACGAAGGAGGAGCTGAACCGCGCCAAAAGAGAGGAGCTCCGCCTTAGGGCGGAAGAAGAGGCAGCCGGTCTCGCGCAGTCGCTCTCGATTCGCAGCCAGCCTGGCAGCGGCAGGAGAGTAGCGAGCCTGCTGCAAGACGAGGAGGAACACACTGTGGGCTCTCTGATCGAGCAGGTGAAGACCAGCCTGAGGACAATTGATTTGGTGGCCTCAAAGTCCTCAAATCTAAAGGGCACCTTTGTAAAAGCCCTCAATGAAGCCGCCACGTCCATAGGAGTTGCTTTCGAGGAGATCAAAAATCGAACGTCCTCGGAGGAATCGCGGCGACTGCAGGCGCAAAACAACCGTCTGCGAGCGGAACTGAAGGAGCTCCGCTCCGAAATGGAGCAGCTCAGAGCAGAACTCCGGGCTCAATTTAGAAGACAATCCCCGGTGCCGTCTCCGCCGAAGGAGCAGGCGCAGCCCGCCCGTTCCCCCGAGCGTCCCAACATGGACGATATGGTGCGTGCCGTGACGGCTCAAGTGGGCTGATGCTTGACGCACGGTTTGGAGCTCTCGAGCTGGAGGGTAGGCTCCTGCCGGCCCAACCAATGCGGCCCCCGTTGGCTGCTGACAGGCGACGACAAGCCGCACAGGCGGCTTCACAAGAATTAGCGGCGGGGCCAGCGCCCGCAACTAAGACGACTGTAGGTGGACCCAAGTCGCCTTCAACCTCCACTCCGAGGCGAGGCCCTCCGAATCTCACTGAAGAGCCCCAAAAGGGCAGTAAAACGAAAGGGAAGGGAAAAGGGAAGAAGAGCGTGGCCCCAACAGCGGCCAAGGCCACTACAAAACCCATCTTCTCCCTCAACCTCAGCTCCCCCTCCCCAGCCATCAGTCCCTGCGTCCGTGAACGAAGGCTGGAATGTGGTGACCCGAGGCAAGAAGAAGGCGACGGCAAAATCGCGCCTAACGTCCAAGCCAGCGCCGCAGCGCCAAAAGGCCACCAAGCCTAAGCCGCGTAAACTCCGCCCGCCTCGCTCGGAGGCGGTAGTTCTGACGCTGCACCCGGACGCTGAAGGAAAAGGCGTAACGTACGCGCAGGTGCTTTCCAGGGCGAAGAAAACATTGACCTGGAGCAGCTAGGCATTACTGCCATAAAATTTAAGCGGGCAGCCACTGGCGCGAGAGTCCTTGAACTGCCAGGTGCAGCCAATGGTGAGAAGGCCGACTCGCTGGCAAAAGAGCTGGCTGAAAAGCTGGGGGAGGACATAGTTCGAGTCTCCAGGCCGGTAAAGTGCGCGGAGTTGCGCCTCACGGAGCTCGACGATTCGGTGTCGCCTGGCGAGGTTGTCGCAGCGGTCGCTAAAGTCGGCGGCTGCGCAGAGGACCAGATTAAGGCAGGAGAAATCCGCCAAGATGCCTCCGGCCTTGGTACAATCTGGCTTCGCTGCCCGATCACGGCAGCCAAAAAGGTGGTGGAAGCTGACCGTGGGCGAATCCGGGTAGGATGGGTCCGTGCCGCAGTGAAGCTGCTCGATCAGCGTCCCATGCGGTGCTACAAGTGCCTCGAAAAGGGCCACGTTAGGGCACAATGCACCGGCGACGCTGATCGCACTGATCTGTGTTATCACTGTGGCAAACCCGGCCACAAAGCAGCTGGCTGTTCTGCGTCACCACACTGCGTTGTCTGCGAAAGTGCAGGTAAAAAGGCGGACCATAGGCTGGGCTCTAAGGCTTGTCTAGCTCCTGGCCCGAAGCGAAGAGAAAGAAGGCTGAAACTGGCTCTCGGGCCATATCCCAGCCTTCCCAGCCATCCAACAGCAGGTTGGACGCTCCGGAGGAGGATCGAATGGCCACTGATTAATATGGCCACTCGGGTGCTTCAGGCGAATCTCAACCGCTGTGCCAGGGCCCAGGACCTGTTGTTCAATCCCTGGCGCAGTGGAGGATAGGTGTTGCTGTGGTGGCAGAGCCTTACTCGATCCCTCCCCGCGATGATTGGGTGGGTGATTTGGTCGGTTCCGTGGCCCTTGTGGTAAGAACGGCGACTGGTGGTTTGCCGCTCACTAATGTCATCAGGGGAAGGGGATACGTGGGGGCCCTTTGCGGTGAAACTTTCTACATCGCAACGTATTTTGCGCCCAACCGCCAGCGCCGCCGCCGCCGTCTGGTCGAATTCGAGCAGTTCCTGGACGAATAGGGGCTCGAGTTGCTCAACTCCATCCACGTCCGGTCATCGTTGCTGGGGACTTCAATGCCAAATCCACGGCTTGGGGTTGTCCGCGGACCGACGCGCGAGGTGCGACCCTGGAAGAATGGGCTGTGGCGATGGGCTTGGCAGTTATAAACCAGGGAACGGCAGACACGTGCGTGCGACAACGGGGCGGCTCCATTGTGGATATCACATTCGCCAGCGTCGCCCTGGCGCGCCGTGTCCAAAGTTGGGAGGTCATGGTGGGGGTGGAGACGTTGTCGGACCATCGCTACATACGGTTCGACGTCGCCACTCCTTCACTGACCCCAGACAACTTAGGTCGGATTGGTCCGGTCGGGGGTGGCCCAAGATGGGCCCTCACTAAACTTGACCGCGAACTGCTCAAGGAGGCGGTTATCATTCAGGCCTGGTTGCCCGTACAGGAGGAGGCTGTTGCGGTAGAGGAGGAAGCTTCCTGGCTCCGGGAGGCCATGACACACGTTTGTGACGCGGCGATGCCCCGGGCCAAGCCCCTACCGCCAAGAACATCAGTGTACTGGTGGTCCGCCGAGCTCGCGCAGATGCGCGAGGGCTGCATAGCCGCGCGGCGCCAGTACATGCGTCAGAGAAGGCGTAGGAGAACTGATGCGGATGAGGAGCGCCGCCTGTACGATATTTACAAGGCGTCCAGATCGGAGTTTGTGGTGGCCATAGGTCAGGCGATTGAGGCGAGTCGTGCCGAGTTCTTGGAGACCCTTAATGCTGATCCATGGGGGAGGCCATACAAACTCGTCCGGAGCAAGCTGCGCCCATGGGAACCTCCGCTAACCCAATCGCTCCAGCCGGAGCTGGTGAGCCGCGTGGTGGAGACGCTATCCCCGAAAGGAGGCCCCATCTACCGCCTACCATGGCGCCGCCAATTGGGGGATCAGGAGAGGAGGAAGAGGTCCCAGCAGTGACACCCGCTGAGCTCCACGCGGCGGTGTTTCGGCTCCGTGCCAAGAACACGGCCCCCGGGCCTGATGGCATTCCAGGCCGTGCTTGGGTCCTGGCCATGGACGCCCTAGGGCCAAGACTGTTGAGGCTCCTGACCGCGTGTTTGGAGCAGGGCCTCTTCCCAAAAGACTGGAAGACTGGGAAGCTTGTGCTGTTGCGTAAACCCGGGCGGCCGGCCGACTCTCCGTCTGGTTACCGTCCAATAGTCTTACTTGATGAGGTGGGCAAGCTCTTTGAGCGGATAATTGCAGCTCGCCTCATCAAGCATCTGGAGCGCGTGGGGCCAAATCTTGCCGACTACCAGTTCGGCTTTCGTGGCGGCCCGCTCGACGGTAGACGCCATATTGCGGGTTCAGGAGATGGCCAAGGAGGCTGTATCCCAGGGCAGGGTTGTCTTGGCGGTGTCATTAGACATCTCCAATGCCTTCAACACCCTGCCCTGGGAAACCGTAAAGGAGGCGCTGCGCTACCACAAGGTGCCCCCACACTTGTCGCGAATTATAGCCGCCTACCTCAACGAGAGAGCCGTAGTCTGGCCAGGGCGGCAAGACTGGAGTCGACGGAGCATGTCGTGCGGAGTTCCGCAGGGGTCGGTCCTAGGGCCACTCCTGTGGAACATAGGTTATGACTGGGTCCTACGGGGGGAAAACTTGCGTGGAGTGGACGTCACGTGTTATGCTGACGACACGCTCGTGACGGCCAGAGGACCCAGTTACCGCGACGCAGCGGTGCTAGCGACCGCGGGAGTTGCCCAGTGTGTGGCCCGAATTCGGCGTCTAGGGCTAGAAGTGGCGCTAACGAAATGCGAGGCCATTTGTTTCTACGGCCCGCGAAGAGCTCCTCCACGCGGCGCAGAAATTATTGTGGGGGGCGTTCCAATTGCTGTCAAGCCGACGTTACTCTACCTCGGCGTCTTGCTTGACAGCAAGTGGAACTTTGAGGCTCATTTTAAGCGCTTAGCGCCCAAATTACTACGCGCAGCGGCGGCCTTTGGGCGCATACTGCCCAACCTGGGTGGACCCATGGCCTCATGTCGCCGCTTGTATATGGGTGTGGTGCGCTCCATGGCGCTTTACGGTGCCCCAGTGTGGGCGGATTCTCTCAGTAGCTACAACATAGCCCAATTGCGACGACCGCAGAGGGCAATGGCGCTGAGAGTAATCAGAGGGTACCGCACGGTGAGCGCGGGGGCCGCGTGCGTGCTGGCCGGTTCTCTGCCCTGGGACCTGGATGCGAGAACCCTCGCGGCGCTGTATCAGTGGCGCGGGGAGGCGCGGGCCCGGGGCGACCCGAAAGCACCTCAGGAGGTGGAGAAGCAGCGCACAGAGCTGCTAGAGGAGGCGACGGAGATGTGGGTGCAGCGGCTGGTACGGCCGAGTGCTGGCTCTCGCACTATAGAGGCGGTTCGCCCAGTCCTCCGTGACTGGGTTGAAAGACGCTCCGGGGTTCTTACCTTCCGACTAACGCAGGTACTGTCGGGGCATGGCTGTTTCGGCAGCTACCTGCACAAGGTTGCCCAGCGGGAACCGACTCCGGAGTGTCACCAATGCGGAGCCGACGTAGACTCGGCCCAACACACACTGGCTGAGTGTCCAGTTTGGGGCGAGGAAAGAGAGGAACTGGTCGCCCAATTAGGGCAGGACCTTTCGCTGCCAGCCGTAGTTCGGGCCATGCTGGGCAGCGAAAGAGCGTGGGAGACTGTGCTCACGTTTTGCGAGCACGTCATACGAGACAAAGAGGCGGCCGAGCGCGAACGGGAAGCCCTGGCCGAGGCTAACCCGATGCGCCGCCGCCGCACAGGACGCAGACGTGCCGCCCATGAGCGGAACCTGCCGCCCTAATGAGAGCTAGCGGGCGGTGGACATGGGGGCGTCCCCGCCCACGATGCTGGCTCCCGAGATGGTAAGCGCGACCTCGTGTCCCGGAAGCGCTTCCACTGAGACGATCGGTTAGACGGCACTAACCATGCGACGAATCCTAGTCAGGATAGCCGCTGCGGGGTCGCGGACGAATTGCGCGAGCTTCCCCGTAACCCCGCAACCATAGCGGCGAGAGGACACCATGGGGTTTAGTGGATAGTGGGGCCTCTGTACAGCCCTGAGTTCCACATAACCGTCCGGGTTTATCCCCGACCCGGCGGTATGCGTAAAAGCATTCCCCATGTAAAAAAAAAAAAAAAAAAAAAAAAAAAAAAAAAAAAAGGTTCCACGGACCTGGGGTGCAAGGGCTGGTAGACCTCCTCGTGGTGCACCCTGGGAGGGGGAGGATAGACGCTCAGTTGCGCGCTTTCTGTCCTTCCTCTGCTAACTACCAGTCGCAGTCGTGGTCGCAGTTGAGCTTGCTCCTGCGTTGGCTTCAGTGCCGTGTTTCGTTGTTAGCTGCTCCGGTCATGCCTCAGTTCCACCTGAGGTGGCAGCGGACGCAGTCGTCGTCCAGTGGTCAATACCATTGGGCTGTGGTGGTCATGCGATGTCGTGCGAACATCGTCAAACCGCAAACTTGGCCCGTTGGTGCCAGGAGCGGGGGCCGCCTTCCTTGAGGGTGGGGGCTGCGAGGAAGAAAACCTCTATAAAAAATTACCCATGGTGAGGGCAACGGTTGACTTAGGTCAGCTGTTGGCCAACTCGTAACCCGGCCCGCGGGGCCGGCACGAGGGTCGCTGGCGTTAGACAGGGACCGCGAGGATGGAAAACCTCTATAAAAACCACCTAGGGCGGCGGGTGCTGCTAGCTTCGGGGAAGAAGTTAGTGGTGCAGACCACGGTCACCGTCGGCCGAGCCGTTATCCTGGGGTAGGTGCTGGTCATGTGTTAGGCCTACCTTGAGACCGGCGGTCTTGCCTTAATTGGCTGGGCCAAGGGGAGAAAACCCCAATAAAAATCCACAACTCTTGGCGTGAGGGTTCTCCGCGTCGGGATGCTCTTCGGAGCGGCTGGAGTGTTTACCAGTCACTAG
>NW_026907751.1:0-55992 GCF_033807575.1 Cydia pomonella | reverse complement strand
AGATATATATTTATAGTTCATAGCTGGCTTGTTCACACCGCCGGCGAAGACACTCTCCCACCGCCCGGCGAGTAAGCGATAATTCCATACAATGTTTACTAGCCGCCCGCTGATTGTCAACTGTTTCTAGTACATAATTTTACTAGTTGATAGCCGAGCTCGCTGATAGTTGGCGGTGGGACCACTGTTTTCTAGTTGACCGCCGCGATAAAAGCTATCGACTATAAAACTAGCTCAGCGGTACTCGCCGGTGCCTGCTTGGCGATCAGATCGATCATTTTACCTTATGAGGTGGATGCGAGTGCACGTATTTACAATGAATTTAAAACAATCATATGAACTATCTTTGTTGTCCAGTTCGGATGACGATGATGATGTATTTTATAAAAGCGTGTGTGTAGTGAAATATACCTAAATATACCTTGAGGATATCAAGATTTCATTCCTTAGGAGGCCGAGCATAAGCAAGTGCTTATACGAAAATGAAAAAATTCTATACTTTTTTTAGATTGATAGATTTTGACGTGTGCCATGTGCCAATTGAAAGAGATCGATTTATTTAACAAACATTTTGATTAGGATTTTCTTTTTTTTAACACCTTGGCTGCGGCAATTAAATATACCTTGTACATAGTTAACCATACTTTGCAAGTGGTCGATCGAACTTATTATATAAAGGAAAAAATTGCGGGTTAATCGCATCTACCTGTCTCTACCGCACTAATAAGGTACCTATTTTTGTAACACTCAATTGTAAATTTTTCTTCATAGTAAATGTACGAAAACATTTTTTTTTATTTCTGACTTTTTTGTACATTACCGAAAGCTGACCCACGGAAACTATTGATACTGGATAGGAATAGAATCGATAGATATAATAAAAAAGTTTGTCAAAAATTTTCTCGCACCCCGTATGTTTTTCAAAAATCTTTAAACGCCAATCTTTATTAATTTGAAATAGAAGGAAGGTCTTCTAAGACCATTTTCGCTTAGCAGTACGGAATCTGGTGGCTGCACTCACTGACCCAAAATCTATTTCCACCCTGTATAGGTCATTGGCGAATAGGGCCCTCTTAAGTTTTTTACCTTTATGCTGGGCCACCCGGCTGAGCTAGTGGAGCGAGTAATCGCCCGTCGCACGCAAACACTCGCTTATAGCTCAGCGTCTAAACTAGTAAAACTATACTCGCTTCTCGCCGCTCGCCCACTAGTTTGTAGTTTATAGTTTCACTCGCTTATAGTTTGTAGCCGGCGGTGGGACCAGTGCCTTAAGCGTCCTGTGGATAGCAAGAGCAAATCCGAAATATTTTCTTTCTTGGATAATGTAAAGTCCTATATACTGGCATTGCAATTTCGTTCCAAATCAAGAAGAGTAATAAAACGGAGAAATGAAATTCCCAGGATAACATTACAAATCTCAAAGTCAAAAGTAGTCGAATCTTCTAACAAAACTGGATTTGTTGGGGCTCTTATTTGCATCGAATCGCTTAAGACTCTTTACAATTACACGGTCGAGGAAAAGAAGATGCTGAATTATATATCTACTTATCGCATAAGCCAAGACCATTTGGAGTTATTTTTTGGTTTAATAAGAAAACACGGCGGTTACAACAATAACCCAAACGTATTACAATTAAGAGCAGCTTACAAAAAAACAATCATCTAGAACTCCGTTCTACGTTTTCCGGCAACTGCATTCCATTGGACAATTTTTCAATTTTAAATTCACCGTCATTAAACATAATAAATAGCACGTCCCTTGCTAACCGACATGAAGAACAGTCGTATGAAGTTTTACAAACGACGCGATCACTGCCATCCGATTTGGAAGCTGAAAATAATTGCAACATTTTTGCAACAATGCTTGAACAAGACACTTATATTACTTGTGAATCAAAACTGATAGTAGGTTACATATCTGGATATGTGTCTAGGCAACTAACACAAAAGATAAAATGTGAAGAATGTGTTGACAGCCTGTCCACGTCAAACAAACTCCCACGTCACACATTAATAACAATAAAAGATATGGGTGGTTTGTGTTACTCCACAGAAGACGTGTACATAATATGCTTGGCTACTGAGAAAGTTGTACGTAATTTAATAAAGCAAAGCGGCGGGAAAGGTCTAGCCTCAAAATATGACTATAATTATATAACGGTGAACACACTAAAATATTTCATTGGGAAAGAAATATTCGTAAATTTAACCCAACATTCAATGAATCAGCCATCAACATTAAATCATCGAATCCATTTAATAAGAGCCATAATAAACCAATACACCAAAATTCGATTACATCACGAAGCGAAAACTGATCAAAATGTAGATTACTCCACAAAACGACAGAAACTAACGAAACTTATACTATTTAAAGGAAATTAAAATATCATTACATCACACATTAATGGTTTAATGTTGTTGCCAGATTCAATGGATATAATCCCTGTTTACTTATACGAGAAGTTTGCCCGACCCTGCCGAAGGTTTCCCCACCCTACCTCGCCTTTTAGATATAAATAATTGATATTTCGTTATAAGATTTGATTTGATTTCAAGAAAACTGTAATATACTAATAATTAAAATATACTGTAACGTAAATTACTCTTTTTATTTATTCCCTAGTTATCAGTACTCACAAACAGTACCGAGTAGGCAAAATACACAATATGTCGCATCTGCGCGCGATACTCGTTATCTATGAGAACAGAACCCCCACTCCGCGCGTCCCGCGCCCTGCCCCGCCGCACGCCCGCGTGCAATGATTTTACTGGGAATAGCTCCTCTATGTACGCAGTACAATATAAGTAAGTAAGTAAATATTCTTTATTGCACCACAAAGAAGACAAATTTAAAAAAACAGATTTACAATGTAAAGAAAGGTAGCAACAGGCGGTCTTATCGCTGTAAGCGATCTCTTCCAGACAACCTTAGGGTAGCCGGATATAAAGAACAGTAAGTTTTCAGAACAGGTAGTGCACGAATGAATTAGAGGAATAGGAAAATTACACATACATCAAGCAGACAGTACATACAGTACATTTAAAATTTAAATAACTCGATGTCTACAGGTAAGTTTGACTCTTCTTCTCACTTCACGTACCACCTGCTACGCTCTCAGTCGCATTTCGATAGTTGTGTGATATCAGTGTATATATCATGTGTGAAATGGTACAGTTTGCAGATATAGACAGATTAATAAACAAATCTTATTTAAAATATATTTTACAAAAACAATTGAAATAGCCGTGGCCTTCAACTCATTTCATAATACGAGATCAATGTTTGAATTGCGGAGTTAATTCAAGTTGTTTTGGAAAACCTAACCATATAACGATGGACATGAACAACAGTTTCAATGTAATGTGGTGGCTGCAGAATGGACTGTTTTTTTTGTCATAATTGTAATTATTTACTCTACGATCACTACCCGGCTGACGAGTGTAATACATGTGCTGTTTAAATCATTGAGGTTTGTACATACGAAACATATTTCTACAAAACGATTAGGTAGGTCAGGTTTAGGACGCCGGATAGCCTTCTTTGGACATGCGATAGTATTTTACGGGAATCTGACTCTTATAATATGGAACAACCGATTTTTGTTTATTCACACATATCTACACATTTACATTTTATTCTAGTATACAAAGTTGCATTATTATAAATATGTGTTTGCTGTCTGCTGTGCATAAAAAATACGTTAATTAATAAGAGTACTTGGTACTGTAAACATATATAATATGTACAATATGTAGGTATTTAAAAAATCTTCATCTTTCTACAACC
This sequence comes from Cydia pomonella, assembly GCF_033807575.1. NCBI lineage: Eukaryota > Metazoa > Arthropoda > Insecta > Lepidoptera > Tortricidae > Cydia > Cydia pomonella. The sequence continues at coordinate 52,202 of NW_026907751.1, read as the reverse complement.
TGACCTTTCAACCCATAAGGGAACCTAACTATGCCTTATTACGATTAAGTCCGCTTTCCTCACGATGTTTTCCTTCAGTGAAAAGTGAATGATAAATACTTGACAAACGATATTCCGTACATAAGTTTCGAAAAACTCATGAATACCTTCGGATTGAAAATTCAAAGTCTGACGTCTTACCGCTAGACCACCAGCGCTTTCTCTACTCTGTTTATAAAGTAACGTCCGTATATGTGTTACGTATTTCGTAGCCTTTAAATTATATACGGACGTCAGTTTAGTTGTATGTCTACTATTTCATGTCGCTCCATATTCGACGTCCGTGATTATTTTATAGTAGTGCTCTATATTAATATCATCATTGGCCTTTGAGTCTATTACAGACTATTCAAACTGTGTCAGGTAGGGCGGCAGCGCTTTTCATGGCTGTGTAGGCCAATACGGGAGCGGCAAACACGACCACAAGCCAGGCAGGTGTAGTGTGTCCGTGGCGAACAGGTGTCGGGCTGATGACGCTTGGCTCGCTTACTAGCAAGTGTCTTAAACCAAGCCTCATCGTGGATTTTACGTCCGTCGAACACCAGTTTGCGCCACTTATCTCTGTCCTCGGCATCACATCGACTCTGACATCTATATTAATATACGGACGTCAAATATCGTGCCCTATGAAAAGTATGCGTCAAACTAACGTCCGTGTATGTATTTCGTATAGCGTAGCCTTTAAATTATACACGGACGTCAGTTAGCTGTATATACCTACTATTCATGCTGCTCCATATTCGACATCCGTGATTATTTTAAAGTAGTGCTCTTGATTTAAATACGGACGTCAAATATCGTGAGCTATGAACAGTATGCGTCAAACTGACGTCCGTAAATGTGTTTTGTATAGCGTAGCTTTCAAAGTACCTACTCCGCCGCTGCCGCTACATATTTGACGTCCGTGATTATTCTAAAATAATGCTCTGAATTTATATACGGACGTCAAATATGTAGCGGCAGCGGCGGAGTAGGTACTTTAAAAGCTAAACTGTTCAGTATGCGTAAAACTAACGGCCGTATATGTGTTTCATATAACTTAGCCTTTAAATTATATACGGACGTCAGTTAGCTGTATATCTACTATTCATGCTGCTTCATATTCGTCTCCGTGTTTATTCTGAAATCACTTATATTATAAACCGTACCGAAAATACGGAACGGTCCGTACGGAAAATAGTTATTATTATTTACAATATACCTATTATTTTTGTACAGCCGACATCAAACATAATTTATAATATTACACCTTGTTATACTAGGATAAATTGAAAAAGTGTAAATTCCGACTACGGTTTTCCATATACAGGTGTAACAAATATAGTGGGGATCCGTTTAAAGTTTAAAAAACATTAGGCCTTTGTATAGATTAATTTAATTAAACCACAGAAAAAAATTTTTTTCGCGTCAAATATATTTTTCTTTTACTTTTTCCTAATCAGAACACGATATCCAATATCCCTTAAACGTATACCTACTGTTTTTGTTACAACCTGTATAAGATATACCCGTAAAAAATTGTCGCTTGTCCGTATAAGGCTACCCGGCGTCGGTATATGAATAGCTATTGTGCGTCTGTATAGTATTATGCAACTCTAATAAAACGACCTCACAAATCACGTGTATGGGTACACGGGTATTTTTATTAATTTATTATATGATTTTTTTAAGGTACTAAAAGGAGGGCTCAAACCAAAAAACCGAAGACAGAACGGAAGAAACAAAAAACAAATCAGGTTGAAACAGTTAGCGCTCAAAGAAAGTTACAAAGAAAGGCTCAAGGAGAGAACCAGTTAGCTCCAAGGGATGCCTCATTAACTTCCTCGAGCCTAACAAATATTTTAGGATCATTATCCAGCACATTAAAAGAGTTTGAAGAGAGTCCGCCTAAATCTATTCTGACTACAAATGTGCCTCCAAGCGATGCCGCATTACCTTCATCAAGTTTAACCCTTTTATCAGGCTCAGCAACTGATCTGGCAAACGTAATATCCAATCTTTCCATGTATAGATCAGATTCGTTCGATTCTTTGCCCGACGCATATCTACCTACTAGTCTCAGTTGCACTACGAATATAATCGATCTTGAAAATCTAGAAGAAGCAGAACCTTCTGTCTTGTACTTAACTGGACATCTTGAACCTGAAAATACAAAGAAAAACCCCACTCCCGGCTCAAGTACTGCCGCTATTATTGACGAGCCTCCGCCAGAATTTGTTCAACCTCCTACCTCGTGCCTAACTGGACACCTTGAACCTGAAATTACCGAGAAAAACCTCACTCCCAGCTCAAGTACTGCCGCCATTATTGGCGAGCCTATTGAGGAGTTTTTTTATTATTAGGGTGGGGCCAGTAAGCTTTGAATTAAATGATGTACAGTCGGCGGCTGAGATAATATTACCCCCCTCACCCTGCATCGAAGTTTATATGCGGTACATTATGTTTGCAGGGTGCCGTACAATTGTATAATGTTCTAATTTCATAGAGATTAGAGATTCAATTGCAAATATAATATTGATGTATAACCTTAAGAGTTTTTGACTAAATTGTCTCACAATGGACTAGGATGTAGTTCCTCCTGAACGAGCTATGTGTGCTGGGTTTATTGCGGGAGTGCAGAAGGAGCCAGGTTCTGTCGTGGCAGGTACACCGTCTACTGCATTCGCCCCACATGCACCTCCCGCTGTGTCGGCCCCACTGGCACCTTGTGATGCTGCGTGCGCTCCACAGGCACCTTGTGATGTTGCGTGCGCTTCACTGATACCTCCCGTACCGATGGTCGTGGCTCCGGCGGAGCGGTTCGGAGGCCTGCGGGCGGCTACGCCACGGTCTGTCAGCCTGCACATTTTCAACCTGAACGTAGAAACCAGCTGCCACGACGTCGTTCTTCACATCAAAACCAGTATCGGAGTCCAGGTAGATAGGTGCGAAAAGCTGAAGGTCACGAGAGGTCATTACTCGTCTTTCAAGATCGATGTGCCGGCGGATAAAGTAGGTGTGGTTCGTAGCAACAAACACTGGCCGGCTGGCGTGTCCATCAGGCACTTCAATACGGTCGAGCCAAAAAACTTTCTAGTGAGCAGCGGCAACCGACCACCACGCTAGCGAAATCTTCTTGCTTTAAAATCGTTCACCAAAACGTCAGATCAATTTGCGGCAAAACTGGGTTACTAGACTTGTTAAATAACTCCGAAAAATCCGATGTATTGGCCTGTAGCGAGACATGGTGCAAGAAATACGAAATAGAACGAGTTAGGTTATGTGGTTATCGGCTTGCAAATAGCTACTGTCGCACGAATATCGAACATGGCGGCGTGGCGCTGTACACACGGGCCGATATTGAGTACCGCCAACGAAACGACCTACAGAGCCTGGCCATCGAATTTCATATTGAGTTCACTGCAATTGAAATTTGTAAAATAGGTCTAATAGTAATTGTATTGTACAGAAGCGGAAACGGCGAGTTTGAAATTTACTTAGATAAGCTAGAATTATTATTAGATAGATTAATAAACGAGAATAAAAGTTTCATTCTAGTCGGCGACCAAAACGTCGATTTCATGTCAGAGAACGTATCGAGGCGGCGGGTAAACGAAATCTTACAAATGTATGGGTGTAAAAACTGTGTCGAGTTTCCAACCCGTGTGTCCGCGCACAGCTCAACCTGTATCGACTGCGGGCTGGTGCCGCGCGAGTACCTGGGCATTGAAGCCAGGCCGCTAGATACCCCCATCAGCGACCATAACGCACAGGTATTCACCCTCCCTACTCCACCCCGACAAACACTCGAACCAAACAGTTTCATCCAAAAAAGACTATTTACTGACGAATCATTAATTACTTTTTATATTGACATTGAGAATTATAATTGGAATTTTGTATTCGATGACGTAATTTCTATTAATGATAAGTTTGACAAATTATTTAATATTTTAATGTACTACATTGACATTCACTTTCCGATGAAAAATATTTTAGTTAAAAAAACCAAACATGCACCATGGATTACGGAAAGTCTTTCTAAATTGATTACTAATTACAATGACTTGACAGTAATAAAACGACAGTACCCAAATATGGAAAATCTCGCGGAGTGCATCAGCTACCAAGCAGATCGCATTAGGTCGGAAACTTTGACCGCCCACCGAGAATACTTTGGAAACCGTATAGCAAATAGTAAAAACCCGTCGAAGGAGATGTGGCGTATAGTGAACGAGGAGTCGTCTGCAAAACCGTCACGACATACTATATCACTCAGAGATGAAAAAGGACACGACTTGCCATCCAGCCAAGTACCGGAAGTATTAAATCGTCACTTTCTAACGGTAACATCAAAATATAAATTAAATATAAACAAGCCAGACTCTGTGAAGCACGTTAGGCATCATCTAATAAATAAAAACGTACCAACTTTCATTCTGCCTAAAATCACACTCACAGACCTAAACCGCAGTCTGAGGTCCATGGTAAAAACACGCCGGACGCTAGATATTTACGATATTTCCCTTAACATACTCGAGTGCATCTGGCCAGTCGTCGCAGGGCTACTAGTAGAACTCATTAACACCGTGTTCTCGTGCGGTGATTACCCGGACGTACTGAAAAGCACTCGAGTATGTCCTGTTTATAAGGGAAAAGGTGAAAAAACTGCTGTGGACAATTACAGACCTATCACTATAGTCCCCAACATCTCTAAATTAGTTGAATCAATTATATCAAATAGTTTAATGCATCACTTAGAGACAAATGACCTACTGACGGACAAACAATTTGCATATAGAAAAAATAGGTCCACCACAACAGCTGCATACGAAGTATATGATTGCGTAGCAACGGCGTTAGACGATAAGTACAAACCGGCAGGGGTATTCTGCGACTTGTCCAAAGCCTTCGACGTTATAAATCATGACCTACTGTTAGAAAAGATAGGATACTATGGAATCGCTGATAACACCCACAAATTATTTAAGACGTTCCTTAAAAATAGACGGCAGACAGTCGAGGTCAAAATCAAGGGCAAAAATGTTAAATCCGATGCAGGTACACTGGAACAGGGCATACCTCAAGGCTCCGCGCTCGGAAATACCTTGTTCTTAATATTTATTAACGATCTGCCTTCCTCTGTTGCTGAAGGCTCGATGGTATTGTTTGCTGATGACACCACCGTGGTAGTGAAGGCGCATACGTACTCGCAGCTCGAGGAAAAATTAGCGAATACGTGCAGCCAACTTCGTGAGTGGTTCTCGGCAAACGGCCTCATCCTCAACGTCACAAAATCGCATATAATGCTTTTTTCAGCCAGTCCTTTGGTGAATATTCCACAAATACATACTCAAATTCCAAGCTGTGATTCGTGCAAATTCCTTGGATTTACCGTTGACGCAAAACTAAAATGGAAAGAACACATTAACAACTTATGCGAAAGGCTTAGTAGTGCTATATTCGCGATGCGAAAACTAAAGCCAATTATTTCAAAACATACGCTGCTCCAAATATACTACTCCTATTTTCAATCGCTCATGTTGTACGGTATTATTTTATACGGAAATTGCACAGAATCAGATAGGGTGTTTAAATTACAAAAAAAAGCCTTACGTATATTAGCAGGTGTACATCCCAGACACCCGTGTCGACAGCTCTTTAAGAAATATAACATAACAGGGGCGGCGGGTCCATACAACTCGATTCCCACCGGCTTGCCTAAAATTTATTGCTACATAAACCAAACTTATATATCATCATTAAAATTAAAAATATATCCATAATGAAAACACTACGTATTACATTACCTTGGAATTGATAACACGATTTACTAAAGCACTAATCATAGCAGGCGCGCGAAGTAAAGCTAAGCTTGACTATTCATTCATGCGCCACTACACAGATACGAAAACTCACGCACACGCTCATAAAGTTTGCTATAGAGAGTCCACGCGAATGAGCTTCAAAGCAACTCGGTCTTGTATCGGGTTATTCATTTGAATAAAAACCTTAAACATAATACCATAAGGTTTATATTGGAAAAATGCATGCACATATTCATAAAGTCCGGGAGCAGAATCTTATGTATTCTCAAGTTTAATAATTTGATAAAGAACGTTTTTTCAAAGAAAGTACTGTTTGTAGGTTTGTAGTAATAGGTTTTAGAATTTGTGTGTTTGTGAACACTCCCGTCCCGGTTGTTACCAAGGCTTGTTGTTATTATTAGAGTTTTAAATGTTTTTATGTGATTTTATTTACTTGTGTGCACGAATTTATATATAAAGTTACTAAACTAGTGATATTTTGTATGTTGTGAGTATAATAGTATGGCAAAGGTGGTTATACACTAACTGCAAAAGGTCGCGCTCAAGGACACACCTAGCGCACGCCTCACTTTTATCATGAAAAAAAGTATATAATGTTAAGGTGTTTTTTTGTTCCGAGTTGCCTAGCCAGAATTTTCACGCGCCGCTACTGCATAATGACGCACTACTCTCTCTATGTTTATGAAATTATTATGTTCACACGCCGCAATATCCATTTATTCAAACGTGTAAACATGCCTGGCAGAATAACCCGCCAGACCGGCCGATTACAGTCCGTGCCGCGGCGCCTCGCGCTGCTCGACAAAAACCCACGCGTAATAGGCCCGGCGTTTTATGAACGTCTACCCGCCACTCTCAAAAATGAATCATCGGACGAATTATTTGGTCGCCGATTGAAGGAACTTTTATTGACCAAAACGCTGTATTCTGTCAAAGAATATAAAGAATAAAATGCCAATTATTTGATTTTTAATATTATTTATATTTATAAATTATTAATTAGTAAATTTTGACATTGTTCTATTCTTTTTTTGTCCCTATTATTGTATTATTAAAATTTTTGACTTTTTGACATTACCTAGGTTGTCCTAGCTGTATTTTTTATTTTTATATTCTTAATAATTTTGACAAATATTTCTATTTATAGAAAGTGTTTTTATATATATATATTTTATTTTAATTTGTTTACTGTTTTATTTTATTCCGATTCGTAGTTATTATTATTATTGTTGTTATTATGTTGTGACGATCTTTTTGTGAATGCATTTTATTTTGACATGTAAAATATAATGTACATTTCCAATAAGAAATAAATGAATCTAATCTAATCTAATCTAATGTTTAGTTCATTATTCCTTCAATTATTTATTAGTTTTATTACATTATAGCGGCATAAGAAAACTACTAAAATAGTTTTATTTGTGTAAAGAGAGATGATTGACACAATTAAAAATTAAAGGTCATCCAACAGTCCCACATTAAAAATATTGTGTTTTTCTTTATTTGTCAAAAAACAATCAGACGATGTCTACAATTTCTAAAATATCTTTCAGTTACTTTACCTATAAAAAACAAAACAATTGAGAATAAATGTCTTAAATTTATATGGTTTGTTTACATTTATTTAAATTTAAGTTCCTACTTAATTTTTTACACGGGATTTCATCATATAGATTAAGTATATCAATTCCCGAAACTGTGTGGCTACAACCGGTTTGGCACTGACATAAACGCTATCATGAACGTACTTTCAATGCATCTCGCTCGTACTGGCATTAGGGCGAGATGTATAGAAAGTAAGATTAGGTAGACGTTAGCATGTATGTCAGTGTTGACACTGTCAGCGACACATGGTACGGGTACAGGTAAGGTATTTTAATAAATAAATGCAGGCGTTCATTTTATACTAACAATAAAATGATAGGCCAATTTTAATCCAGAGCACTACTTTAAAATAATCATGGATGTCGAATATGGAGCGACATAAAATAGTTAACAATAAATATACAGCTTAACTGACGTCCGTATATAATTTAAAGGCAACGCTGTACAAGAGACATATACGGACGTTAGTTTTACCTACGCATACTGTTCATAACGCACGATATTTGACATCCGCATATGAATCCAGAGCACTATTTTAGAGTAATCACGGACGTCGAATATGGAGCGGCATGTATAGTAGGTACAAAGCTAACTGACGTCTGTATATAATTTAAAGGTTACGTCATACATTGTATATAATTTAAAGGTTACGCCAAACCTGATATCAAACAAGTGATGAAAAATAAGAAGCAGTATCATACTTCCCATTAGATCCGTTCTGGTTTTCTTTTTTTTTCATTTATTATATATTATGTAGCCGTTGCATTGTATGTAACACGATTGTTAATAAAGAGTACACACATTTTTTTTTTATTTGGGGCTCCGTCAAATATTTGGCTTTCCAAAAGGGTTCCGTCACCAAAAAAGTTTGAGAACCACTACTATAAGGGAAGAGATAAAACAAGAACTCGACAGAATGGTGAAGTTAGATGTCATAAAACCAGAAACAGAGCCTACTCCTGCGGTAAGTCCTATGGTAATTGTTAAACAGAAAGGCAAAATAAGAATTTGTATAGATCCTTCTGATGTAAACAAAAATATTCTGAGACATCATTTTCCACTATCTACTATAGAAGAGATCTCTGCCGACATTAAAGGTTCTAAGTTCTTTGCATTATTAGATTGCACAAAAGGATTCTGGCAAATTAAACTTTCAGAAAGAACTCAAAAAATTCTATCTTTTGCTACACCATGGGGAAGATATTCCTTCAAGAGGCTCCCTTTTGGCGTTTCATCGGCACCTGAAATATTTCAAGAAATATTAACAAATCTGCACAAGACACAAGCAGACATAACCAGCCAGAGAGTGGTAGTACCAGAAACTAATTATAGAAATGAACCAGCAACACTACAGGTTCCAGAAGAAGCTCAGACACCAGAGGTCCTTAAGTCACCCCCAACATCAACATATTCATCACCAGGCACCTCTAATCAGGCTCAAAGACAGGCTCAACCCATTCAACCAGTGACTGTTCCAGCTCCACAAACATCAAGATTTGGCAGGATAATAAAACCAATAAATAGGCTTGATCTTTAAAAATACCAACTTAAATTATTATGATATCTTGGTATGTTACTTTAACTATTTCAGAAATTGCTCAGTTGATTTTAAGAAAGTCATTTTAATTAGACAAAAATGACATTGTAATTAGATAACTTTAGTATATATAACTTTATTGTTGCTAATGTCTGTTTGTAAGTTCAAAGTCAAAGTCACTTTAAACATTAGTTTTTACTTATTTTTAGCTTTTAATTATTAACAAAGAAAGGGAGATGTAAAGAATAGACCATTGAATATATCTTATCTGTGGTCTCCTGTCATATTCGCACGCTCACCAATAAAACACATTATTTTATAATGTAGTATTTTATTATTATAAATATCTACGTTACACTATTATATTAAGTTTTATTATCTATTAGCAAAACATGAAATAATCTTTTCATAACACAATTTATTTATTTATTTTCTTGAGATACCGGCTGCTCTCAAGTTATGTGTCCAGCTGCCGCTGTCATCGTCTCTTCCACCACGCTTCCTCTTCGGAATTCCTAACAGTCCCTTCAGGTAGCACTAAAGAGCTAGTTTTCGGAAAAATAGAGAGCGAAGTGGATAAAAACAAGATAGAGAGGCAAATCCAGAAAGAGATGCAACCATTAACTCTCCCCAACATTTTCGTCTAACCTCCTGGAGGGACGTGCGGTACGCCAAGGCGCTGCAAAATTTTACAGTTACACCAGGACAAAGTATTCTCGGGACAGTTCTCTGTCCCGAGAATACTTTTCTTTGGTGAAACGACAAAATTTCCTCGTTCACTTTCAGGTCCGTTAATACTGGTGTAACTGTAAAATTTTGCAGCGCCTTGGCGTACCGCACGTCCCTCCAGGAGGTTAGACGAAAATGTTGGGGAGAGTTAATGGTTGCATCTCTTTCTGGATTTGCCTCTCTATCTTGTTTTTATCCTACCTTCTGGTACTGGCAGGTTTGTCGAATGCAATTTTGGAACAACGAGAACTGGTTCGCACAGACCATGAGGTCATTAATTGGGATTTAAATGCCCACAGGAGCTTAACCCAGACATTTTATTCATTCATATTCAATCATATTCATATTTATTTCGTATATGCATGATACATAACACGTCAACACATTATAAAGATAAGATTATCACTTAATACGTTTTCGATCATTATTAATAAAATAAATCATTATAAATACATATTAATCGTACAATGTCAGCTTATTGACAAGAATAATAATAGATTTCAAAATTAAATTAAATAAAATTCCATTAAATGTCACAGAATTCTCGGATGTCATAAATTTGGGGTAATGACCCCATGGGGTAATGATGAAGCCGATGTGTGTAATGACCATAGCACACGCGTTTCATACGACGTTTTTCAACACACTTGCGAGGAAAAAACAAAACTTATAAATTAGATTTTTTTTTGTCAAAACAGTAAAAGTACAATTTTCAAAATGTTGGCTTACCTACAGTTTTAACATCGAATAATTGCACCAAAGCGTGCTGGGCTTGTAGGCACTTATTCGCCAATTCATTGAAGTAAGCTACCAACACGTTTTCCAAGAAAAACTGGGCGTTTTTGCTGATTTTCCATTGAATAAAAGATTCATATGCCGCCAATTATTTTTCACCCGATTTTGATGATAAAAGGCTATCGTTCTCGGCTCTTGCCTCTATTAGTATTACTGGCAGCGTCAATTTTATGTTTTCTTCATTTACAATGCTAGAAAATGACATTTTCGTCAATATATAAACTAAAAACATGCAAAACTATTCCAATTTTATGACAAATACGGAAAATGGCTGGCGCGTTATTTTTTTTTAAGCACGATTCCAATGCGCCCGCAAGGCAAAGGCGCGCACGAATTCGACAAACAGCCAATTAAAAAAATATAAAAAGGCTAATATTTTCGTATTTCTTTTCGACGGATGGAGATCAAATCGATAAATTGTTGTTTATTCATTAATGTAATTTACGAGATAATTTAATCTATAAATTATGTTTGGTGTGATAAAACCTCTTTGAACTAACATTTGAAACCTAATAGTTGGTTAGAAAAAAAAAATGTATTACTTGACCAAATGAAGAAGGCTCCTTTTCCATGCATATTATTTGCAATCAGTTACCTTCTTAACTCAGTCGGATAATATAATGAAAAAGCCCAAGTGTTATAATAATATACTGAAAAAGCACGCGTATTTAATATCTAGGATTATGAGCCAAAAATCGGTGGAATAAAAACGTCGTTTTGAGCAAGTGTGTTGAAAAGGTAATTTGTGGGAAGCGGACAGAATGAATTGACACCAGAAGAGAAAGACTTACAAGAAATACATGATAAGTATATTCAGAGGGCAATGGGGAGAATCCCGCCCACTAAGGCATACTTATTTGTCAGGCAGAGACTTTCCCAACTAGTTCAGTCGCTGGGCGGACCTGCCGCATGGCTAAACATGCCGGCCACACGAAAGAAGCCCTCGCTGATAAGGAAATCTACTGGGTGTAGAGCACATATAAAAAAACCACTAATTTTTCAGAAAGACAACGGAAATAAAGGAAAAGGAAGAGATCTAACTTTCGTGACAAACAACACAGCCTTTCCCCTAAGGAAGAAAAATGAGTATATGGATTTCAGAGGGGGATGTCTGGCAGAGTTTCAAGAGAGATGGAGGGAGCTTGGAGCCAACAAATTTGTCATCAAAGCAATAACAGCATCCCACATCTTTTTATTGAAAAGCCTCCATTGGTTTTCCCAACACCTGCTATAGTAGAACGATTTGCAACCAATCCATCCAAGCAAATGTCAGAAGAGAGAGAAGTTGAAGCAATGCAGAAGCAATTGGATGTACTGAAAACTTGTACCAGACAGAATCCATATTAGCGATGGGGGTGTAAGACCCATTTTCGACCTCAGAGGATGGAACAGGTATGTCATAACAAAACCCTTTCATCTAATCTCCCATGCCTCAGTATCAGATTTCCTTCATCCAGCTGAGCCAGCAAACTGACTGGTAAAGTTGGAAGTAGCTCAGGCTCGAGTTGCGTTCCATCCGCCACACTGACCGCCATCGTTTTATAACGCTCCGCGGTAAAAAAAAATAGAAAAAGTGGGTTTTTCTCGACCGATTTAAACGTTCGATACGTCAAATGTTGCGGGACAGTGCCGCGCATACGTCTATAGCGATTTAGCCGCACAACGACAGTGCAGTGAAAAAGTGCCAAAAATGTGCCTTTTTTGAGGTTAAAACCACTTTGGAGCAAAATATCGCGACACCAGTGAACCCTCCTCTGGGAAGCGCCTCGCCAAGACCCACCCAAAGACACCTTCGAGATGCACCGTCGAGGCGCAAACACTAAAAAAAACAAGAACCACGTGGCGGCGTGGTCGGAGTTGCAGCTGCGCGCGGCTGTTTTGGACAACGCAGATTGAAGCTGCTCATCACCTGGAATAACGCGGTAGTTTGATCAGAATTTTTGGACCTTAAGTTTGTGAAATATTTACTTTTCAAAATTCAACAGTGAAAAACTTGATAGACTTCAGGCAGACTAGGTACACTTTTTTCAACGGGTGATAAAAAAAAATGAGTATTATTTATTTCAGAGCTGTGAAAATTACTCATATAACATTTTACGATACTTTGTTATTATTAGGCATTATATACATGATAATTGTTTACATAAACATTAATGGATGTTAGAGTAGGGCCCGTGATCAGCATTTTTACGTAGTTTAGATATAAAATTCGAATAAGACACTTGTAAACCGTTTTTGTCCATTTTCGGAACACAAGTCATAGTAATTTTTTAATAGCTGAACACAATTTTAAGGTCTCCAATTACTTTATACACTCAAATACCCAAACAGCCAAAAAACTATCAATCAGCCGACATTGTGGAAAATTTGTAGAATTTCGAACTTTCTTACGTACAAATGGTATGTTATTGGAGTCCAAGAATTGTAATGTATGTCTGCTCAAACTTATCCATAAAACTTGTGTTTGATCTTGCCTGGTATTGTAGAATTATTGCTAGTATAGTATCAACCATTTCCAGGTAAGTATATCAGTTTTGCTAAAAGGAAAATAACTTACATCATCCTAACTGAATGATTTCCCTTTGTACTTTCGAGTCTTCTAGCGACACTGAAACATAATGGTCGATTTTAACAGATCAGTGTATTCCGGGGCTCTTACCTTCTAGCAGCATTCCAGACCTATCTTTTTAGGGTTCCGTAGTCAACTTATAGTTTCGCCATGTCCGTCTGTCTGTCTGTCTGTCTGTCTGTCCGAGGCTTTGCTTCGTGGACGTTAGTGCTAAAAAGCTGAAATTTGGCATGGATATATAAATCAATAAAGCCGACAAAGTCGTACAATAAAATCTAAAAATTTAATTTTTTTTAGGGTACCTCCCCTACACGTAAAGTGAGGGTGAAATTTTTTTTTCGCTTCAACCCTAGTGTGGGGTATCGTTGGAAAGGTCTTTCAAAACTAATAGGGGTTTTCAAGAAATATTTTTTGATAAAGTGAATATATTCGGAGATAATCGCTCCGAAAGAAAAAAAAAATGTGTCCCCCCCCCCCTCTAACTTTTGAACCATAGGTCCAAAAAATATGAAAAAAATCGTGGAAGTAGAGCGTAAGAAAGACATTAAATGAAAACTATAGCGGACATGATCAGTTTAGCTGTTTTTGAGTTATCGCAAAAAGTTTTCCCTTCATAGTAAAAAGACTTACTTTTTTTTTTTTTTTTTTAATCTACATATTTAAAAGGAGCCTTTATCAATGAGACATGTCGGCTCCGTTGGGCCTCTACATTACAGTTTCAATGTGTTACGAGTTGTCAAAAAAACTGTACACGAATTTCGCAGTTTTAGACAGCGGTTCCGCCAATATCGAGTGAAAAACCCCAATATCAGTTACTGCATAACCCCTAGCTTCAAATAGTTGCGACCTCTTGTCTCGAGTCCGAACACATTCCATTAGGAAGTGCTGTACATCCTCGACAGAGCCGCAAATATCGCAGTTGGGCGACTCTGCTTTCCTCATCAGATGAGCAAACATATTTAATGGAATGTGACCGGACCGAAGCCTGTGAGCACGTACAATATTCGCCCGGTTTAAGTCGGCCACTTCCCACCAAGGTATCCGAGGAGGCTCACATTGGATGGTCTTGTACCATATTCCTTTTTCTTGCGATCTTGCATCAAAGAACTCCTTCCAGCAACCATACATTTTTCCTTTATACTGAGCGACTATTTCTAAGAAGTCTGGAGCAACATCAACCTCAGACCCCTCAGAAGCAGCCGCTGCCGCCAACCGGTCAGCCTCCTCGTTTCCCACCAAGCCGATATGTGACGGAACCCACTGTATTTTCAAACACCTTCCGCAATTTCGGAGCTTAGAGATTAGCATTAAGATTTTGTACGCCAGTGAAAAGCAACGTTCACCTGAGGCACACCTGCTCAAATGTTGAATGGAACTTTTACTGTCCGTGAAAATTGCCACATTGGGATAATTTTTATTTTCAACAAACACTAAAGCCTGATAAATCGCACAGAGTTCCGCGGTCATTATAGAAACTCCAGCTGAAATTTTATATTGTGCTCTTGTAGCACTAAATGGATCGAAAAAGGCAGCCCCTATTTTTTTATCGCACTTCGATGCATCAGTGAATATTCTATAAAAATTAATATATTTTCTATTCAGTTCTTGAACCACATCAATACGCAGAGCATTGGCGTCGTGTGTGTGTTTTGCACCAACAACAGATTCTAAGCCGCTGTGCAAGACTTCATGTAATTCAATTTTTGACACCCAAACATCTAATTGAAACATTGGTAAAGGGAATGACGGCTGAATATGCTCTACAGAGATTTCCTCATTTACGACAGCTAGCAAAGGTTTTTTCCTTGTCTTAGTCCAGTACCCTCTTTGGCATGAGGCCCGCAACTCCAGAATCTCATCAACCGTGGCGTTATCTGACCAGGTCAGTGATTTCAAGCAAAACCTAGTGGCCAAGAACCATCTACGAAGATGCAATGGCACAAGACATAGTTCACTTTCCATAACGTGAATCGGTGTAGACCTGATTAAGCCTCCGATTACCCTTAGAGCTTGGTTTTGAATTTTTTCAAGCTTAAAGATGAGTCTGTTGGCGCTATTGTGAAAAAGTGCACTCGCGTAATCCAGTCTACTTCTAATCAAGGATATGTACAACCTCCGTAGGTGCTTAGGATGTATTCCCCAAGACGCGCCAGCTAAAGTTTTTAAAATGTTAAGGTATTTTTGAGATTTTTCAACCACATAATTAATATGCTCTCCCCAACGCAGGTGTTGGTCTAGCAATACACCTAAGTATTTAGTAGATTTATCAGAGCAAAGCGGTTGTCCTCGGATTAATAGGTTAACTTGTTGTTTTTTATCACCTTTGCTGAAAATACAAAACTTTGACTTACTAGCTGAGACCTCTAGTCCTAAACTGTCTAAAATTTTTAACATTGAGTTTAAACTATCTTGCATTAAGCAGACACTGTCATGTAAGTTCTTTTGCCTGACATATAGCACAAAGTCATCAGCATATTGGGAAATTGAGACATTGACTATGTCGGTACAAATCTGATATGTAGCAATGTTAAACAGAAGAGGGGAAAGTGGATCCCCTTGAGCTAGACCCTTGTCTGTCCACCGCACCATAGAAAAACCGACCTCAGGGTCTCTTAGCAGAAGATGCCTCTCGCTCAAGAAGGCCCATAAATATCTACAAAAATTGCCCCCAACTCCTAAGGTATCTAGAATATAAACGACTTTAGAAACCGAAACATTGTTATATGCACCTTCAATGTCTAAAAAACAAGCTAGAGTACAAGTGTTTTTGGCAAAACCCACTTGTATGTGGGATATTAAGCGAGCTAGGCAGTCCATACAGGATAGACCTTTCCTAAAGCCAACGGTATTTCGGGATAGAATCTGGTTGTGTTCTATAAACCATTCCAGGCGTCTCGCTAGCATTGTGTGGAATATCTTAGATACACAGGACATCAAAGAAATCGGTCTTAGCTTCGAAGAGTTATCTTGACTTGACTTAGGAATAGGTACGACCTGGATAACTCTCCACTGCCTGGGCACCTCACCTGACACAAAAATCAAGTTATACAATTTAAGTAGAAATAACAATGCTTGTGATGGCAGATTGCATAACACAGCATACGTTATTCCGTCTACCCCTGGAGAAGATTTCTTATTTTTTAGACACCTTGTTAATTCTTCTAGCGAAAATTCTACCTCTAATTGTGGGTTCACAGATGTAAACGTCGGTGACTCCTGGCGCACGAAATCAGGCGTGAGAGAACGCAAGAGTTCGACTTTTTTTTCTTCAGATGCATCAACCCTAGAACGCTTATGACCTTTTATCCACTTCATACGATTCCACATGTCAGACGCAGAAGTAGTTTCATCTATACTTTGGCAGAACTCCCGCCAACTCGACGCCTTAGCATTACGAATGAGGCGTTGTGCACCTGCAACCTTTACTTGCAAGAGTTTTAGATTATCAGGGGTCGGATTCCGTCTGAATTTTGCTAATGCTAGTCGCCTTTGAGCTACAGCCAAAGACAACGAGGCATTCCAATAGTTTTTGGGTTTGAAATTCCGTGTTGGGTCAGTACACGTTTTAATTACAGGAATATTAATAGTTAAGGACTTACTGACACCAGTCTCAAAGATGTCATAAGTAACTTGAACATCGTTTTGCGTAGGAATTGGCTGATTGGAGAGGTATTCTTTTAGGAATTCGCGAAAGCCAGGCCAATCCGCTTTTCTAAAATTTAATCTTTGCTCAAAGTGCCCGATATCCCGATAATCTAAACTAAACTTCAAAATTAGATGATCACTCCCTAAATGTTCATTCATAACCTGCCAGGTAAAATCAACAGCAATATCAGACGAGCAAAAGGTGATATCTGGAGCACTTTCCTGGAGTGACCCATTTACGAGTTTAACCCTTGTCGCATTTCCATCATTTAGAGATACAAAACCATGCTCGAGTGCTGAATCAAACAGCTGATTTCCTCTAACGTCACATTTATATGACCAGTTAGTATGATGGGCATTGAAGTCCCCAGCTACTAATGATTTACTCGAAAGAGCCGTGAATATTGAATCCCAGTTGAGTTGAGTTGTTCGCACTGATGAAGGGCAGTACAGTGATACAATGTTATTTAAAGAGGCACAGTTTAAAAGCTTAACACATACAATTTCAATACCAGGGTTATTTAAGGCAATGTGAAACGACTGGGCCTTAATGGAGTTATGTATAATGACCGCGACACCCCCATACGAGTCGAATCTATCATTACGAAATATAGTATAAGAGTTTATATTGAGTGTATAGTTACTATCAAGCCATGTTTCACTAACGAAAGCAATGTGAACCTTTTCACTATTCAATAGGGCTTCAAATTCAACTAACTTAGGCCTAATACTTTGCGAGTTCCATTGCATGAAATTCAATTTTGATTTTCTAAAGAAACTAGCCATTTACATTTGGAGAAAACAACTTAAAGAAATCTACGGAGTTGAAAATACTCATGAGCAGTACAACAAGTTCCTTAACTAAAATTTTAGCTATGAGGCTTATCTTATTGGTCCAGTTATCTTGAGACATAAGAATGGTTTTGACACCTTCAATAATTTGTGTAAAAACCGTGGAGCTCTCGTTGTTATCCCTAGCGGTAAAATCTTCGTTATTAGGGGAGTTCAAGGGTGATGGGGATATGATTTGTCTTGGTTGCTGGGCCTCTTCCTGGCTTTTCACATTCTCGTTCTGTCGAATGTCTTGATCTGTCATCTCTTGTTGCAGTTGCGTATTATTCCTCAACTCTTGGGCTGCGCATGGTTCGACGGTGTCGTCGGAATTTTTATTTACTTTTTGTGATAGGACGGCGTCTCTATATGATTTTCCCACAATAACTGGTTTCGAAATAGGTGGCATTTCATGAGTCCTGGACTCTACACTTGGCATTTTCTTGTTCTCGCTATAGATCCACATTGCTTTTTTATAAGTACAGGCCTCGGATGCCATTATTCCCCGAATTTCTTTCTCTTTTAAGAAGACCGGACACGATTTGTTTAAGGCCATGTGGGGACCTTTGCAGTTGATACATTTAAAATTAGTTGTCACACAATTGGCGTGTCCTCCTCCACATTTCGGACAGATCATTTTACCCTTGGGACAAGATTTGCTTAGATGATTGTACTTCCAACATCGAGAGCATTGGCTGACAGGAAAATTATATGGCCTCACCTGAAACCGGCATCCGTAAGCGTAGATATATGGCGGTAGGGCAGCACCTTTAAAACATAAACGTATGACTTCAGATTTCGTCCACCTACCATCAGTATCTAAACGATTCAATCTTCGTACTGTTAAAATTTCCTGCTGACATTTAATATTTTTGATAAACTCTTCTTCATCAACTTCCAACTCAACTTGTTTCACAACGCCATAAGAACAGCTTGTTTCATTTGCCCAATATGTGTGTATATCGTTATTATTGAACTCTTTCAAGGTCAGGAGCTTTTCAGCCTCCTCTTTCGTATTTAGCTGTATTAGGACTTTATAAGAACTCATATATTTGATCCTCAAAACTCCTTTGATATTATTATGCTGTAGTAATTTGGCCAAACTGAATTGTTTTGGGAGCCCTGATTTCGAAGCCACATACACTTCGATTTTTTTTTCCAACACCGAAAATCTCTCAGCCTCTATTTCACTAGTACGACCCATGCGTAAACCCTTTGGTCTCTTCCCCACAGTGCAAAAACTAGCATCCGACGTACAGCTGTCATCACTCAGGTCACCAACAGTCGATGATTTATCCAAATATTGTAGCACATCCGACATGGCATCGACTTCCAGTAGGGACTCCGCTTGGCTAAAACCACTTAAATTCAAAAAATTTCCACCACGGCTTCTCGTCGAAACCCAAGAAGGCAACTCATTTGACCGCTGGCCACACTCGATGATGGTGGAGTCAAGAGACTCCGCCCCTTGACTTTTTTCACTCATTCCTGTTCCCAATTCACAAAAATTTACAATAAATGAAATTAAAATTAAATAAGCAAATATTTTCCTCCCGTCACACTTGACACACGTCAATCAATTTGAAAAAGACTTACTTTAATTAGGTACTGATTATGCAAATTTGCCTATTTGTTTAACTCGGGTGAAAGGTACCGTTTCATCCCTTGGTTAACAATTTACTATACTTAAAGCTCCAGTTTAGCTTATTGTGACGGAAGAGTAACTACGGAACCCTACACTGAGCGTGGCCCGACATGCTCTTGGCCGGTTTTTATTTAATGATGGATGAATGTCCAGTTGGTAACACTTAAACATTTTGGCGGCATCTTGTTGGCTCATAGAATTCTTATCATTAAAAGTGCTTTTGAGTCAATTCAGGCTTGCCTTGGTTATTATCTTTGCTGACCAACCACTACCACTTTTGCGATTTTCAAGGATACAAGAATTCTATACATAGTAGAAACTGGTACTTTTTCTGTACTAATATGACCCACCTGTGTCCCTTTTCCTCTGTTTAACTTAAACTGCTTACTGTGGGACTTAGTCAATAGCGTGGAGCGCTCATTGTATGAAAATTTTATTTTATGGGAAATTCGATTTTGCGGGGTTCTTGAAAGTGGCCAATTAGCCTTAATATAATGTATACAAAATCTTATTTAAATTAATCCCCGGGAAGTATTGCCACCAGGCTCCCAAACTTTCAGAAAATATCAAATTTCTCGATATTTCTGATAGGCTATAATATACTTAACTAATAAAGTTTACTTAAAAGATTTCTATTATTCGAGTTATTAATAACATAAATACAATAAAAAAAATTGAAAAATGACATATTTTATTGCAAAATAATTTTAAAACACTTGCCATTTTCGTCTGCAAATCGCGCGATGGCGGGAATTCGGGAGATGCACTTCGCCCCCGCGCAGGTCAGGGGCGAGGGGCGGGGTGGTTTGACCTTAAACTAGCAAGTGTAATTTAGTGTGATTTGTCAATTCTAATTGATCGCACGCCTGTTTTGCTTTAATTTGTGAAGAGTTTAGCGAACATAAATCACGGCGGGAGCGCGCGCATATAATGAGTTTACGCAGTGGAAAGAAGTGTCCAATATTTGTTAATGGACAGGAATTACCTCAAAACGTACTACCTACTTACGAGGATGTTATCAGGTACTACTTACTTGTTACACAAAATATACAACAACGCCAAGATCGCGTCAAAATAACGGCGGAAACCGTTGCTACTGAAATCGAAAAGATTTGGACGAGGGCTTCCATTCCCTTTATAGAACATCGCACCATTGTAGCTCGTATAAAAGCATACCACGATAAGTACCGCTTTATATTAAAACCTTACCAAAAAAGGAAAAGTAATGATAATTATTTGCAAAAGCTACAGCAGTTCAAAACAGACAGCAAAAAGTTATTCGACATAGCTTCTTGCAAATGTTCGTGCTTCATTTCATGTTTGTGCGAAAAACGTCGAAAAATACCGATACAAGAAAGAGATTTTATGATTGATCAGAGGAATGAGAGAAAAATGATGATTGGGTCCATAGATTTGGTAACTACGAAACGATTTGAGAGAAAACTTGAAAGAGAAGCTAAGAAAAACCCATGTGAAAAACAAGAATTATTGACCGAGACTGGGGCGATTGATATCGCAAAACCTAGAGATGGATCGAGTTTTTCTAGGGAGATAAATAATGAAAGCAGCTTGAAACCCTTGCTATCTGTGAGTGAGGCTCCTCGTAACACAAGTGTGCCACCAGTATCGTATGCGACAGTTGCAAGAACATTGGATGGTTATGGGATTTCTGATAGAGCCGGTGCTGCGTTAGTTTCTGCCACCCTCCAAGACATTGGTTTAATAACAAGGGAAAGCTCAGATAACATTGTTGAGCGGTCCAAAATTCGCAGAATGCGATCTAAAGCAAGAGAAACAGTTATGAAACAAGGCTTCACTGATATTCCAGAGTACATTTGCATTTCATTTGATGGCCGGAAGGACAAGACGTTAGTTCAAGAAGACAGTAGAAGAGTTATAGTAGAAGAGCATATAACTGTGTTGATGGAACCGGGGTCAAAATACTTGGGCCATATATCTTTGAAGTCCGGGAAAGCTAAAGAAATTGTTACAAGTTTATGTTCCTTTTTTGCGGAAAATTCAATTAGTCTGACTAATATTCTGGCTATCGGTTGTGATGGGACTGTCGTTAACACGGGCAACAAGGCAGGAATTATAAAACTGATTGAAAACCAACTACAACAGCCACTTCAATGGCTAATATGTCAACTGCACGCAAACGAATTGGCTTTACGACATCTATTTGATAACTTGGACGGCTCTACCACGGGTCCAAAAAGCTTTAGTAGGCCGATTGGCAAGTCACTAAACAATTGTGAGTTACTTCCTGTTAAATCCTTCAACGCTATAACGTGTTGCTTACCAGATATAACGAAGAGCCGCGATGATCTGAGTACAGACCAATTGTATCTGCTGGAAATGTGTCAAGCGATCAGTAAAGGCGAGTGCGACGAGAGATTGGCAAAACGCAGGCCTGGAAAAATATGTCATTCAAGATGGCTTACTACGGCAAACAGTATCCTCCGACTCTACATTGCGACTGAAAACCCAGCTAAAAATCTGAAAATACTGACAGAGTTCGTAATTAAGGTTTATGCCCCCATGTGGTTTCGCATTAAAACTCACCCAAGCTGCATTCATGGCGCCAAACATCTATTTGATACAATTCAACTCTCACGATACCTTCCGGACAAACTTAAGAAGGTGATAGATCCGGTAATACAGAGAAATGGCTATTTTGGCCATACAGAAAATATCCTGATTGCGATGTTAGCAGATGACCGGAAGCACAATAGAGAACTTGCACTGAGAAGGATTTTAAAAATACGCGATAGTTCTACTGGTCGTACTCCTATGCGAGTCTTTAAAGTACCAAAGTTTAATTTCGAAGCACAGGATTTTACAGAACTCGTGGCCTGGGATAAGCCATCTGAACCACCTCTCACCAAAATTTACCCTACCGACGTCATTCTTGCGGCCTTGATGGATCCCGAAAAAAACACCTCAGAAATATTGCAGGTCTTTCAGGATATCCCTTGTCACACTCAAGGAACAGAAAGATGCATTAAATTAGTAACGGAATCTTGTGCAGCTGTTTGTGGACAAAATCGAAGAGAGGGCTGGATTAGAAACAAAATAAAATCGTTCCAAGTAATGCCCTCATTCAACACGAAAAAAGAGTACAAAATTGAGTAAATTGTCGATTTTACAATGTTAATTTACATTTTAAAAAACCAGAATATCGCTGTTACATTGATTAATTTTAATTATTTCACTTGTATTTAATTACTATGTTTTTATAATTTCATGAAAAAATACTTAGAAGTGCACTTTTAATTTTTTTTAATAAACCATTGTTATTCCTAATTATCAGAATTTCAATGCCGTGGTGGCAATACTTCCATCCATTTTACGAGTTTACTCCCATAATACATTTTAATCCTAATACCAATATGCAACTTTCCCGCACCCCGCCTTTTTGAAAATCCACAAAAAAAAAAAAAACGCTCCACCCTATTAGTCAATTTGTGTAATCAGCGGCGTAGCGTATGTGTTTGCCGCCCGGGGCCGATCAGAAATTTGCCGCCCCAATTTACGACCAACATCACTTAGACAAGTCATAAGTTCAGTCACAAAGATTTTTACTGATAAAAAAGTTATAGGTACAGTTTTTACAGTTTATTCTATTTAATTTTCGAAGGAAATGGTTTAAATTTATATTTTTACTTTATTAGGTACACTAAACAGATATCGTACAATATCATGAAAAACATACAATTGCATATGATGGCTTAAAAATTAGCACGAGATTCAAAACAACACAGCATGCTTTACAAGTAAGCGCAAATGTATAAAAAATCATGAAAAAAATACGCGGCCTCTTTAAGGTGATTTTGATCCCTATTTATTAATTTTTCTGTTTTACATGGTTGAATCGTACATAAAACAAATGTTGGGTCTTTAATCTTTCCTTAGATACTTAAATCATGTGTATTGGACTGGCAAAATTGCAACTGTACATGTTTTACCAAACCTACTCGTTGAATGGCAGTCAAAAATAAGCATGTTACTGAAAAGTACCCTAAGTATGAAGGTATTAGCTGAAGTATAAACTTGTCGAAGAACTAAATGCTGGTGATAAAATAGCATTATAATAAAGTAGGTTCATATAAATAAACAATTGTAGGTACCTATTTTATTTATGCGACACTGATTTTTACTCCCTTTTGTGAAGTATATTTTTTCACAATCCAGCCGCGTATTCGCGTCTAACGACAATCCCAAAGTAAACAAGTAGTAAATAAAGTCGCGATCTCAATTTTAAAACAATTATAATACGTTTTGATCATATAAAACAAGCTTTCAAATCATGGCTAACTTTTTTTATCAAAAACTTTGTATTACATATTATCAGTCAAAACTTTTGTGACATAACCTATGACCTGACTAGACAAAGTTGGGTAAAAGTGGTAAAATACAAAAATATGTTCAAAAACCAAAACTCGACTACTGAAAATCTGGCTCATAAAAGCATGAAAAAAGAAAAAAAATTCATTTGAAGTAATCACGGAGAAAATATTGCATATTTACATCTTTTAAATAAAGAAATACAATTTAATATAATTTACTAATTTTTGAATACAATGTGGGAACGAGTAACCCGACAGACTTTAACCACGTATTTCTGACGTCATATGGAGTTTTGATCAAATTCGACAAAAATGTGTGTGTATTTGCACACGACACGTTATTTTTTTTACATCTTGGTAAAAAAAAACATTACAGCGAATGTAATAGTTATTTGCTTTACAAGGGGGCAACGTTGTTGTTTAACCACTCGTACTAATATTGATACCCGAGCAAGCGAAAGATTCAAAAATTTAAGTTCGAGCAGTGGAATCGTGACCGTTGCGAGGGTTTCAAGGTTAAACAGACTTTGCCTCCGAGTAAACACAACATTTTTCACCACACCAATCAATGCGAGGAAAATACTAACTATGAAATTAAATACCAAAAAAATCAAACCAAATCAAATTCAAATGAATGTAATAATACATTTATCATTGGAAATGATAATTTAAAAGTAAACAACACTAGGTAACAACTCACAATTTGCATCTGATTACTTTGCCTCACATGCATGTGGATAAAATTCAACTTTCTCATTCGTTTTTGAACAATCAAGAGAGCCTTTACCCGTTGGTGTGGTGAAAAGATTTTTTTTATTATTTACTGATAATTTTTAAGGTAAATAATTATTTCAGATGAGAATGTTTTCTTGTTTCATACGTTTTATAGCGCAATTTTCAGTAGTCTGCTTTTATATTTGAAAGTTTTTTATTTAATTAATTTTGGGGTTATAATTTCATAATCGATTATTTAAAATCATTTTACATTATTTTTGTGCCATGGTCCCTTCAGCACAGCAGCGCACGCAAAGCGCCCAATGCTTTTACATGAGAGCGCAAAAGGCGCCCGTTATTCCATCGCCCGCAGCGTGACAACATACTTTTAATATGAGGGCACCGAAGCCACTGGCATTTAATCGCGCGTATCGCACCACGTTCATTGGGCTACGCCAGACTATTTTTGCAAATGATGGCGCCGAAGGGGCCCAGATTGCGCGCAGAGGGCACCGTGTTCAATTTGGTGTGATGTCATATAGGGTTATCGGTTATACCTATAACCAGGGGGCCTACCGCAAAAACCGAAATTCGCAAATTGCGGGTATCATTCTCTTTTACTCTCAGTAAGACGTAATTAGAGTACAGAGAAAAATGCCCGCAATTGACAAACTTCGATTTTCGCGGTTGTAGCCCAGCGAACAATCGTGTATGCTCGGCGGTGTAAGCACTCCGGCAGCGATTGACTGCCGTGCGCTCTCGCGGTGCATTGGTTCGTTTCGTGGCACGATTTGAAAATATGGATTTCTTAATTTTATGTTTTTTTTATATACCGTATTTTGCCGCCCCCTCTCATGTGCCGCCCGGGGCTATGGCCCCCCTAGCCCCCCCCTCGCTACGCCTCTGTGTGTAATAATGTCTTATAATCTTTATTTATTTAAACTATTGGAAACACAAGAGTCCTCCTTGTTTGATTAAAAGTTTTCAAAAACTTAAATCTATTCAGCTCGAAATATTAGCTCTTCAACACTTTCCATTTTCCAGTATGAATATGAATCTCTAATACTTGTTCCTCCAGTTCTCTTTGATATTGGCATCTCTATTAATGATGTTGAACAAAATCAATAATTCCTGGGATTCATTGGAACAGATGGCCTGGATGGTCATCATATATACACAGATGCTTCTAAAATGTCTGACAATGGGTGTGTTGGCATTGGTCTACTTCACACCCAATGCAATATTTACCAAAAAATAAAGTTGCCTCCAGAATCCTCCGTTTACAGTGGTGAGTGCTTTGGAATGCTGAAAGCAATAGAGTTCATCTTTATAATGCATCTTAAAAAAAAACAATTATATTCTCAGATTCTCTAAGTTCACTTCGGGCAATAACTAAATATTCTTTGAAATCAAAATCTAATAGCCCAATTATTTATCAAATCCATAGTTTGCTGTTAAAATGTCATCTTAAAGGGTAATTGATTTCCATTGCCTGGATCCCTGGACACAGAGGGATTAAAGTGAATGAAAATGTTGATGAATTAGCTTGAGATGCCATTAGTTTTGGCAACATGTTCGTGTTTAAGAATATTGCTGCAAACCTCTTGGCACTGCCTAAATTATACCTAAGAAAGGAATGGACAATATTATGGGCATCCGCTGCATTACATTATCAGAGCATACAAACATCAATTCCTACCAAACCTTGGTTTGCTAAAATCTGCCAAAGCCGGCAACTAGTATGTTAATTCAAATGAGATTGGGTCATGTATGTACACCGGAACACCTGAAAATACAAAATCGCGTAGCCAGTTCCGCATGAATTGATTTTGTGGAGCTGATCCCGCTGATCTTCCTCTACACGCCCACGGCAAACCATCACAGGCGTCAGACTGACAATGTTTACAAATTTATTGTCACACATTTACAATTTTGTAATTTATTTAGTTTTTGCATAGAACTGTTTCCACCACCTACTGGAATGCCCCATATGCCAAGGAACAGTATAAAAGAGACCGTGGACTCAAAATACACCTAAACAAGACGCATGTTCCTCGAATCAAGCCATCCCTGGCCATTCCTGACCGAATCAAAAGACCTGGGGCCTTCGTCTCGCGTACGCCCGTTTCCCCCACAGACTTATCAAGCACGCCTGGCAGCTTTAAAATCCAGTACTAGAAACAACCAAACGTAATTCCAAAGGGAGTTCGGGTTGTTGTGGCTAGGAATCTGACAGAATGTGTGGCTAAGGTTGTATCAAATAAGGAATTGGGAAGCTTTACTCACCTTTATTTATAAAAACTGTCATATTCCTCTCAATAAACCTAATCGTATTCTTTCATGGTAATATCTATATTATGAATATGACCCTTCGGTCCGTTCTATATTATTAAGACAGTGTCAGATTTCAGAGTTCCGTTTCTTACATCTATTACAATACTCTATCTATACTAATGATTCTTCTGCATGTATATTTTACATCATTGTGTTGATTTAATTTACGTGATAACATTAAACTTTAAATTATTTTAGTTTACCCTTTCCAGATCGTTTTAATCTAATCTTTTAATTATGTTTCCCCGTTTTACTCGTCAGGCTGAATGCGCTAAGAGCGCGATGCCTTAAAAAATAATAATAACTTTTGTCATGTAAAATTAAAATTGTTTTAGGGAAAGGCAACTAGCAATTGGAAGTAGCAAGTTAGCACGTTTCGGTAGGCACTTTTGCATGCAGAACAATGCAGAAACAAGTTAAGATCATCAGGCCAGATATTATTGTATCCGTACATTAACTGAATAGGGCCGTCCACACCATGGAGATATAAAGTGGACAACACTCTAACTTTTGTGTTATAGTAAATTGAACATTATCACTGAGGCAGAAAGGTGTTCTTATCAGATTAGAGAAAACGGTCCAGCATTGGAGTGCGAAATATTAAAAAGTTTAGTTTTGCTGATCGTGGTATATCTTTTCACAGGTGAACCAAAATCATTCAATTTTACAATAAAAATACAAGTCGATAATTGACAAACTCATTAGGGTGACTATTATTTTATTATTTTATTTTATTTTCATTGCACAATACATGAAGATACAAATGGCGGACTTAATACCTTAAGGCATTCTCTACCAGTCAACCAATGGGTTAAACCAGAAAGATTAAGTAGGTGCCCTATTACAGAATAAATAATTGCCAAAATTGAAATCCAAAGTCCTTCAACATTCCAGACTTACTTTTTAATACTGAAACGGTGTTTCAAACTATTTATATATACCTAATCAATTCGATATAGGTTAGACACACATTTCCGTCAATATAAAAAGGCGACAAATTTGAAAACATTAGTTGCAATCACAGATCTACAATGAGTCGATGTGAACAGAAGCCATCACGCATATGAACATACCATGAGTGCGAAAGACGCAGACTACAAATGAAAAAACGTGACCATTTTTTAGTTCGACAGTGGACGCCAACGACTGCCATTCATTTATTTTCAAATACCGAAAATATATTTGAAAATAAAGTATCATTGTAAAACCTTAATATATTTAACTGTTGGTAAGTTTGAAGAGTACAGCCTACAGTTAAATTTATTGCTCGTGTTACAGGCCACACCCGGTATGTGTAAGTATAAATGCTCCATATTTAGCTCCTTGCACTACCTGTTGACTTTTGTATGAGTTCTAAATTTCCTGCTACTTAAAGGTTGTCTGGAAGAGATCGCTTTTTAGCGATAAGACCGCCTGTTGTTACCTGCTTCTATTTTCCTTTAAAATTTAGTTGTAGTTTTACATGTATGTAAAATGTATAATTGTTGGTGCAATAACGAATATTTACTTACTTCACTTAATTTTTAAATTAGAAAATATTAATCAAGCGGGAAATAAGCTATTTAAAACGTACTATTGTTTTTTTATAATGTTTACGCTCCAGTGACAAGCGTCCTGGTTAAAAACTATAATAAACGGGCGGAGCGGACCGCGATCCTGGTCCGGTCCACATATCTGTCTCTCTCTCTCTTTCGCTCTTATTCATATCTGTATTATCTGTGTCCTTGACAGACGTTACGGCGGACCACCTTCCTCACGATCGACCATTGTGACGGTCCGGTACGCCTATCAGCAACAGCTTTTAGAACGACTAAATTAAGTAAGGCTTTGTGAAGCGTTTTACAGAAGAGAAAAAAAAAATATTTATCCCTTTTAAGTTAAGGAGCCATTGTACTAGCACAGCGAAAAGACGGTTAGATTATCTCTAACTATGCACGAATAAGAAAAGATCCTGGCCAAACTAAATTATACATTCCATATTATCCTAATTTCTCACATACATATAACTCATGGTCACCCTAATTATAAAGAGATGCAATGGCCCACTTTGACTTCTCATGGGGACGCACTTGTTTGCCAATGTCTTCCAGCAACACCCGGTTCTGAGCCGCTGTACATTATTCGAATTATTTTCCAAGTCCTTACACACGATCGAACGTGCGCCGCACCATACCACGGACGCGGTCCAGTGCGCATCAGTGCGGTCGTCTGTTAATTGTGATTTTATTTTATCAGTGGCGTGAGCGTGAGTGAGTAACTGTCGATTGGTTGGCCTGTTTGGGTTCAGTTGGGTTTGGGTGTAGTGTGCTAGCGTGTCAAACGATTATGTAGATTATTCTAGGAATTTTCGCATTATTTCAAGTTATTGCATACATGCAGCTCATTTTCACTGTGTTTCTTTTGTGTTGAACATTGTAATGGTATTCCCCAAGATTTTACGAAATTTGTTCATGTTATTAACGAGTTGGCCTGTGTCCTTGTTTGCAAGATCATACAACTTTCAATTTTATAGTTTTGTGACGAAATCATGAAGAAATGTATTGCGTTTTCATTTCGTTGTATTAGATATGCTCCAATGTTCCTAGGCAATCTTAGAAAATAAAAATGGTTTCAGTGAGATAGTAATATTCTTGTCCATCACAAGCAAATTGCGTGTTAAGTTAGGACTCGACTAAGACGCCATTTACCATTCATATTGAAGCAGCTTGTTAACTAATTTCAAGGTTCTGCGTTGAGTCTAGTCAAAGATGTATAACAAGTGCCCTTTGTGTTGACAACAATAAACTTTTAACTGATGGTACAGTAATAGTGATGTTAACGATATGGTGCATTTAAAATAATGCTCTAAAGGCAGAGGTCGGACAGGGTAAGCTTACGTCATATTATGAGGCAAATAGCTCACACTTTCCAATCTCTGCTGATGAGACTCCTATATTATCAGAAATTTTATCTAACACATGTTTATGTTAATAAATCCGAATGTCAAAAAATATATACTTTCAAGATGTTTTATCAAACTAGCAACAAAATGATTCTAGAGTTTTTTAAATGGTTATAATGTCCTGCGTTGAAACTGAGCTACTTCTAAATTGCTCAAGTACAATGAGTAATCTTTGCTATATTATTTCAGAATGAATAGAAACTAAATAAATAATAATTGGCTCAAAATTTTATTGAGGTGTGAAATGTCCTGTGTACATGTCAAATGTATTACCATTCGATTTTATTTCAATCATACAGATTTTAGCATATGGTTTTTCTATCATGGTCTTGGTTCATATAAATATCCATAACAAATGGTTTGTTGTAATTCTAGTGCTAGTCACATAATGGGTCTTTTACATGTCTGTCTCTACTAGCGCTTCTTCGCCACATTTACATGGATTTTTTAAAATCTTTGTTTATTGGATATATTATATAGTTTGTTCAACTTTTGGAAGACGGTGCCAATATCAGTCTGAACTCTGTATGAATGTAGATGTTTCACCGAGTCTCCATTATTATTAGGAGTTTTATATAACACATTAGTAAATATGAATGAAAAAAAAAATATGAACAATTTCATGATGTTTTATCAAACTAGCAATAAAATCATTCTAGAAGTTTTGAAATGGTTAAGAATGCCTTGTGTTGAAACTGAGCTCCTTCAAAATCGCTCAAGTTTATTATGTCCCAAAACAAGGTTTTTTTTTTGGGGAAATGCTACTAAATAAATAAATATGGAACAATTTGTACAGTGAGTAATCTTGGGTATATTATTTCAGAATAAACAAACTAAATATGTAATAATTTGGTCAAAATTTTATTGAGGTGTGAAATGTCCTGTGTAAAATAAATGTCATATGTATCATACAGATCATATCATATGGTTTTTCTATGATCATGGTCTCGGTTCCTATGATACAGCTATTACTTGATCATAATAAATGATTTCTTGTAATTCTAGTGCTAGTCACATAATTGCTCTTTTACATGTCTGTCTCTACTAGCGCTTCTACACCAATTTAATTTATTGGATACATAAATTTATATAGTATGCTTAACTTTTGGAAGATTGTGCCATCCATATCTGTCTATACTCCATGTGAAAGTAGACGTTGCACCAAGTCTCCTATATTCGAGTCGAGAAATATTTTAATACTTTCCAGATTGAACATGACACAAAATCATTCTAGAGTTTTTGAAGTGGTTAATGTCCTGAGTTGAAACTGAGCTTCTTCAAAATTGCTAGTTTATTATTTCCTGCGTTGAAAATAAACAAGGTTTATTTCTGGAAATATAACTTAATTAAAAAATTATAAAAAGATGAATGCAGTCTATAGACCACTATGTAGAACCTGTAAACTTCTGTCTGTAGCGAACTTGATTCTGGTTGACATATGACCCACTCCAGTGATTAATCCCTTAGCTGGTTTTCTTTGCAGATGTAGTTTTCTTGACAGTAACCTCACTTTTGAATAACTCTTGGGAACCCCTGGGCAATGAGTGGTAATAGAACTTGTATAGAGGTGCCGGCAAATCTCTCCAACATGTAACCTTGCCGTTTAATTCTAGCATTATTTGCCTGACAGAGATGGAAATACGGTACAAAGTTACACTGTTGTTGTTACACTGTTCAAGAAGTGTGACGGCATCTATACCTCGGCCAGTCTTAATGTAGTATGTCCCTGGATTCCCCGGGTACTGTATTTCAGAATGAGTAGAAACATAAATAAAGAATTGCTTGATCAAATTGAAATTTTATTGAAATGTTCTGCATAGGTATAGAAAAGAATAAAATAGAATAGAAAAATATTTATTTGGCATAAAAACGTACATACGAACAACAAAGTAAATAATGACTCGTACACCAAATAGGATGCCGTGTCTGACGCGGCACTGGGGTTCAGGGCACCCAAAATTAAATACTAAAACTTAAGGTTTAGTTTTAACTAAAAGAGAAACAAAACAAACTGTATTATTTCGCGTGATTTTCTATAATCGTCGGTTCCTATGATACATATAGTTATTACTTGATTGTAACAAATTATTTACTGTTATTTTAGAAGCAGTCACATAATTGTTCTTTTACATGTCTGTCTCTACTAGCGCTTCACGAATGGTAGCATAATTAAAGGACCTTTTGTATAGGTTTTTTCTTCAGTATCTCGTATACTAAGTGATATTGATATAAGAGAACATAAGAACTAGAATAGAAACAAAATGTAGCTCACTCGTGTTTGGTAACATAAGTACTAAATGATCCATGAAAATAGGAAAAAGGAGAAATATCTCACTGACTGTACTACAGTCATAAAAATAATTCAGTTGTGTTTGGTTCACAAGAACATAACTTGCATTAAATAATCTTGGTTTAATCAATAAAAGATAATACAATTTTACTGACTTTACGTCAGAACATAATAATTAAAATACTCTGGGTTTACATTTAGAGAAAACAGGGCTATTATTTCAAACAGCCAAATGGTGGCCAACTGTGCTGGACATGATAAGTATTTAACAAATTTAAAAAAGTACAAAATGAGAAGAAAAAATACTAACCGATATATTCTTTCCCGCAGCTCGGCTAAATTCTATTGTTTTTGTGTAAACTTTCTCTGACCGCTCCCCAGTAAAAAAAATCCAGGGGATTTAAATCAGGCGAACGGGGTGGCCACAAAATTGTCCCAGCGCGCCCTATCCACCTGAGTGGGTATTCTTCATCAAGATGTTCTCTTACCAAACGGGCATAATGCGCTGGGCAGCCATCTTGCTGGAACCACATTTCCCTGTAAATGTTCAGTGGCACGTCTTCTAACAGATCTGGTAAAGTATTCTGAAGAAAATCCAAATAAACTTCGCCATTCAAAATCTCTGGCAGCTCAAAAGGTCTAATTATCTTGCCATTTAGTATCCCGGTCCACATGTTTACTTTAAATCGATACTGTGACTTTCTTGCCTCATCAGATTTGGATTTTCTACATGCCACTCGTGCAAATTGTGCAAATTCATGTAACCATCTTTTTTAAATGTTGACTCATCGGTCCATAAAATCTTCTCTAAGAATAGAGGGTCTTCTCTGTGCCTTCCTAGCATTCGTTTGGCAAAACGCAACTCTACCTCAACTCTGTTATCAGTATTGTCACAGTAATTTATTGAACAACCCATATATTAAACAAGGTGGTCTACTCTATATGTAAGCGAAAGTAGTTGTGGGTGAACTGATTAAGAAGAGAGGGGTCCGTCTATATTATTTATTTTTAGAAAATAGTTGTTCAAAAATATATTTTCTGAACTGTCCTATGGTTCAAGGACAATTATTCCATTTATTCATTATTTTACACGTTATATTTTGAATCTACCTTTCACTGTCCTTCTCTGAAGCAACTGACACATGAGTCACATGACACACCGGCGCTTCGGAAAGAACTTGATTTTTCAAATCTACACCACCCATATTATTTAATTAGCACAGGTTTCAAAGTGTCTTCGCCAGCCCGGCAGCCCGTCTTGCCTCGTTATTGTGGTAGGTAGAAAGAGTGGTTACTACATGTCCCCACAGTGCCTACTAACTATTGAACTTCTAGGCATTCTGTTTTCCGCAGTCGTCTTAATTTCTCGTCTTCGGTTTAAGGTGCCAATAAAATCAGTTGTTTTAGATTTTAGGAAACCGGCAAGGCTTACATAGTTATAAAAAATGTCTATAAACAAAATGTAACCCTTGCCAAGGCTTAATGAAAGATTTTCATTAATTTTATTACTATTTTAGCAGTTGAGCTCGTAAAGCCGTGTACTGTGGCGCGGTTGCTGCAGCAGCTTTAGGTACTGGTACTCTGCTAAACGGGTACCGATTCTTAGCGCACATTAAGCAAATGATTGTATAGGATTGTAAGTCGAGATTCTTCAAAATTAATAGCAACGCTTCTGCTCCCCTTAATTTTATTTGTTCTGCTTTAGGGACGTTAATGATTAGGAAAGTCATAGTGAGTACTCGCTACCTGTACAAAAAAGTTTTCTATTGGGTCCGTGTGGAAATAGGCGATTGCATAATTATAATTAAACTAAGTAATTGGCTCACATTTACACGTCAAATTTTAAAACTACAGGCGCCATTTTACTTTTATCGATCGTCACGGTAATAAAATCCTCGTTGAGAAGAACTGGCAAGAAACTCAATGACATTATAAATATTAATATATTACAGGGGCCCCTCACTTGAAAATTTTCGGAAGTGGTTGGCTTCGGATTTTCCGGTAGTCCATTATTGTTACTTGGTCTACGTTCACGAGAATAAAATTGAATATATGGTGCATTATGTCCACAAATGTATGGTGAAGCATAATGGTATTTAAAATTGGGTGAAGCTGATGACGGTGCGTTTACCCCAAAACCTAAGCCGTCTACATCAAGGTAGACGGCTTAGGTTTTGGGGTAAATGTAGGTTTATTTGTAGTCTTAATTGGCCTAACATTTTACATTGTATTTATTATTTGATGGATTGTGCCAATTATTTTGCGGTCTCGGACCTGTTCAAGTTGTAATGTTGCTGTCATTGTGGGTCTATAAGATTTTTAATATGCTCAATAATTTTTCTTTTAAAATCGTACTCGTCGGAGTTAGGAAGTCATTTATATGGGAATGATATAAATAAAATTAAACACTGCACTTTTAAATCACTCAAACTGAACGTTGAACGTACGTCTAACTGCACCTTTCACTAGGATATACAACGTGTCCCAAAACTCAACGATAAGCCGGCACCAGAGGATGGAGCTGCTTATGATTAGTCGAGAAAAAATAAGGAAAAAAATATATCTCAATTATTTTAG
Source organism: Cydia pomonella (assembly GCF_033807575.1). NCBI lineage: Eukaryota > Metazoa > Arthropoda > Insecta > Lepidoptera > Tortricidae > Cydia > Cydia pomonella. Next base: position 17,795 of record NW_026907751.1, on the reverse strand, counting down.
AAATTACAGAAAAAAAATGAAATTCATCGAAAATCGACATCCCTAATGGTATTTTTAACGACCATGTCACAAATATTCAAATATTACTGTTTTTTTTTTTGTTTTTGGAAACTTAAGTAGCCCTGCTATCTAACACAGTTCTTAAAAATACCATAATACATGTAGTTTTTCACACAAAAAATAATCAAAATTCATTTTGTCCCTACAATTTTGAAAGATTTTTTTCTTACAGTCCACTTTCAATCATCATGGTGTAAAAAAATAGTATCGACACCACTATGGCAATTATTTTCAAAAGTTGACGCAACTAACCAAGATTCCAAAATGGTATAATACTTTAGGAAACCTAGTCACAAAAAAAACAACGAATTTTTAAACAAGAATCGACATTATTTAATGTTGGCGGTAATCACTTTTACTGTACCCAAAAAAAGGATTTTTGTTGTTGAAAAATGTTGAATAAATGCAAAGAAATGGTACAATTTTTTTTCCTTTTTTTTTAAATTCATTTACTACATTATTAATACTACAGTAAATGTTCAAATTGCCTGCCACCGGCATTAATACAGACATGACATCGCCTTAGAAATGATCGTTTTATCCGTCGTGCATATCTTCTACCATTGATATGATCCGCAGCTTGTGTGATTTTTTGGCGAAGCTCGTCCAATGTTGCTATGGGTTTTGAGTAGATTTTGTCTTTAAGACAGCCCCAGTAGTCCAGGGGGTTCAGGTCGGGCGAACGGGGTGGCCACAAGATAGGACCAAGTCGCCCGATCCAACGCCCTGGATACTCTTGGTTTAATTATTCTCGCACTGCACGGGCATAGTGAGCTGGGCAACCATCATTTTGAAACCACATGTTTTGTAAATCACGTAAAGGCACGTCTTCTAATAATTCAGGCAAGTCGTTTTGTAAAAAGGTCAAATAGCCATCACCATTAAGGTTTCCTTGTAACTCAAAGGGTCCAATTACATTTCCATTTAAGATGCCCGTCCATAAGTTAACCTTGAATTGATACTGAGATTGTCTTCTCTCATCAAGTGCGGATTTTCATTGCTCCAACTATGTAAGTTGTGTAGATTTGAATAGCCATCTTTCTTGCAGGTTGATTCATCCGACCATAGAACTTTGTCTAAGAATTGGGGATCTTCCCCTGTGCTTTTGCAGCATCGCACGGCAAAATGCGACCCGATGTGGATAGTCCCGCGGTAGTAACGTCTGCACACGCCTGTAGTGATATGGGTGAAGTCTGTGACGTTTTAGAATTCGATGTGCAGAACTTTTGGTATTCCCCGTAGCTAGTTCTATGGCACGTACCGAGGTAGTTGAATCGTTTTTTCTATTTCATTGAGAACTTCTTCATCGCGTTCCAATCTAGGTCTTCCAGTGTGTCTCCTGTCAAATGGTAAACGACCTTCCGCAAAGGCTTGATGTACATAATAAACACTCGATAATCCGGATGTCTTGAACATTTGGGGTACCTTTCTCGATACAATCTGCTAGCAGCGTTAGCATTGCATCGGCATTCTCCATAAATGAGATGCATATTAGCGTATTCCAACGGTGTGTACGGTAGCGGCATGATAAACGCTAAACAATCCAGAATACGGAAAAAGTCCAATACACAAAACACAATCACAGTCCAAAATAATGCCAGGTCAGTACAGTTTGCAGATCACCAGTCCAAAAAGCAAAGCCAAGAGTTGTTAGTATGAGAGCCACATCAATTAATACGGAACGGTGCACAGCGAACAAAGGATCAGAGTGTACTGACTTGAAAATTGTATTAACGACCCACATTTTCCATTGAAATTTTAAAACTTGCAACAACAACCCTTTTAAAAGTGATTAATATCAACATTTAAAAAATGTCGGTTCTTGTTTAAAAAATTCGTTGTTTTTTGTTGTGACTAGGTTTCCCAAAGTATTATTACCATTTTGGAATCTTGGTTAGGGTTGCGTCAGCTTTTTGAAAATAATTGCCATAGTGGGTGTCGATACTATTTTTTTACACCCTGATGATTGAAAGTGGACTGTAAGAAACAATCTTTCAAAAATTGTAGGGACAAAATGAATTTTGATTATTTTTTGTGTAAAAACTACCATGTATTTTGGTATTTTTAAGAACTGTGTTAGATAGCAGGGCTACTGAAGTTTTCCAAAAACAAAATAAAAAACAGTAATATTTGAATATTTGTAAGACATGGTCGAAAAAAAATACCATTAGGGGATGTCGATTTTCAATGAATTTCATTTTTTTTTTTCTGTAATTTCTAAAATAATTGAGATATATTTTTTTCCTTATTTTTTTCTCGACTAATCATAAGCAGCTCCATCCTCTGGTGCCGGCTTATCGTTGAGTTTTGGGACACGTTGTATATACTGATGCAATGTTTTCCGTCAGGGGCAGGTATTTTGCAAATTAGGTCATCAAATAAGCCTAGCGTTGCTTTTAAACGGGTTTTACATATTGTCTTATTTTTTCAGGGAGGTTGATAGCAGGAGTTTAGAAAGAAGGCTTCCAATGCTTCCATAAATTATGGTAAGTCCAAATATCTCTTAATTATAGTGTTGACCTTTTCTGGAAATCTGGGAACGTGTAGTACGTTCTTGAGGACGAAGTTTTAATGTGTAGTTTAAGCAATGTTAATACATTCAGTGCCGGTGACCCGATAGTCGGGTTCTCTGTTTGTAGTCGCTGTTTTTCATATAAAGGATTTCGCATGTTATTGGCTACGCTCGTAGCGTGTACACCGGCACTAAATAAATGTGTTAAAGCAAACGGAGACAGGATCAATCACGTGGTTAAGGGAAAGAACTGATACATTTTTAGCACAAATTCTTGACTTGACTTGACTAAATACTTATCGATGCAGCAGGTACCACGAGAGGAGGAACACCTGAAGGCTACCGGGAAGCGGAGACTCTTCGAATGACCGACCGGCTAGCGAAGGTAATCCTTGGAGTCCTTTATATAAACTTATTTGACCAAGAGTGACCTTATCCCACCCGTTAGATATTCTTCTTTACTTTACTTTGCTTCATTTGGAAAATATCCGGAAACCGTAAAGATGGAAGACGCATGCGTGATGTCTTGTCTCAGTAAAATCAGACAGAAAAAATTTATGTAACTAAAAGAGACATAATAATTATGATTTTTATGAAGTAAGTTTATATTTCTTACAGCGGCAAGGGTCAGAATTCCCACAACCAGTAAGCACACCCCCACTTCAGACCCAGAGTAAACGAAGGCAGTCTTCAGCTCAAGTGAGTCATAATTTTATGACAAGATTTTGATAGTTCGATCTTACTCTAAAGACAGGATTCAAAGACGGTGGAGTAGATAGACTGCTAAAATCTATATGTACTTTTCCAGTAATCAGGCAAAAAGTATGCAGTATCTGTTGGTATCGATACCGTATACATCATTGGATTCCTTTTGATGACGCGGCTAATAAAGCCATTATTTACAGGTAAGAAGTTATCAAGACGAAAAGCAAGATAGGCCAGAAAAGTCTGAAACACCTCGAAGACACGACGACATACCAAGAAAACCTCTCCCTGAACAACAGGTAAACAAGTTGAAAACGTTGTGTTAAAAGTGTTGTGGCCTTTTGTTGAAGTGTGAAGAAACTCTAAAAAGTGTGCGAGTATCGTGGAAGTTGGTTGGAACGAAGCATATTATTATTGATGAACTTAGTATATTATTAATGAATACAAAAAAAAAATTAATCGTCAAATTAATAATTTAATAGGCGTGCACGCTCAGGCGAGGAAAACGCGCGCACCGCCTTGGACGAAGCACTAATTATCGAAACCGCTCACAACATTTCACAAATCAGTTCAGAAATGCGACTTACAAGCATAGGCAGGGAGAACAACTAAACATAAGAAAACATTTTTGTACAAGCTGAAACTGATACGCTTAGGTCGAGCTTCGCGTATATTTTTTTTCGTCTAGCCCCCCATCCGCCAACCGTCTGATAAGGAACTTCGTTCCGACTGCTAACTTAACAACCTTTTTTTAATTCCAGGAGAACAACTGGAGACCAGACCCAGACACGATACGAGTGACGAAATCGCAAGACTCGCCAGCGAAGAGGTTACGGCATGAGGCAGAGCCCCTAAAACGGGCGAAGGGTGTTGGTGATTCGCCTAGGTTGACACAGGCGCACACGCCGAGGCCAGACCATCATAAGAGCAGCCCTAACGTCGCGTCGAGGCATAAATCAGGTATGCGACACGGCCATCCTGACGTAAGATGGACTACGTATGATACTTGTGGTATTGGCGCAACTGGCTGTGTGCGCGACAGTGTGACCTAATAGCTATGGGGTACATTTTGAGAGTATGCATATGTCAATTCAAAAAATGACATTTATGCCACTTCAAGCACGATTCTGCCGATTTGTCTGATTAACAAGCTCCGACCTACCCAAGGATAAACATGTAAATTTAAGCGCCATGTATCTTTAATGGTAGACTGTAAAATTCATGTTATACTCGGTTAATTAATCAATCGTCTATTGCTGTACTTACAGTAATATGGCATAGCGATTTGTAAAACTTGTGTGTCGTTTATTTCCAGGTTCACCAAACAAACGCGAAGAACGCAAATCAGCAACGTACGGGCGCAGTGACTCCAAACGCCAGGAGTCCGTTGACCAACGAAAGATGTACACAGCAAGCTCAGAGTCCGAACTTTTCGAGTGCGCAATCTTACCCATCTTCCACAAATTACTCACAGAGCGGCATAAAAGTCAACCCCATGGTCTCAACCTCACCTATGGCGTCAGCTGTCCTAACATCTCGATAAAATGCGACATAGTTGAATATTTGTAAGTAGAGTTTTAGGTTTAGGACAGGAGCAATACTTTACCTGCGTTGAACTCGACTTCAATGTTTACAACGTTAAAACCTTTCATATCTCAAATGTCAATTGTAATAGAGACAAGACTCATAACAGTTTCATAACCACGAGTAAAGTTGTAAAAGTAATTGTTTATTCTAAATATTCTGATTACGTTTTTTGATGCGGAATCCTGACCGTAATAAGATTCATATACTAGCCGTGTCTTATCCAACCTCGACATTGGCAGAATCATCAACACCTTGATGGAGCCATAACACGAAAAATTGATTGATCCTGATATTCTGATGCGTTTTTTGATGCGGAATCCTGATAGTCTAACATCAATCAATTTTTCGCGTTATGGCTCCCTGATTGACACTGAGTCACTGACACAATTTTGACAGTTCAGTAGTGTTGCCACGTTGACAAAGATTAGGAGAAATAGTAGAACAGGCGTAGGTATTTTCTAAATATTTTAAGCCAGTTATAAATATTTCTTTCTGGTGAAGCAAGATGCCTTTATTTATAATTCTTATATTTTGGCAATAAAGTGTTGTGAAATTGTGACCAGAGCGCAATAAACAATATCATAGTTGTTTTTCTTTATGACTAGGTAAATGGAAATTGTAAAATAGGATAAACCGAAATTTTTGTGCCTCGTGACTTTACAAAAAGTGCAATAACGAATAAAATACTACCAATTAACGCTTATAAATAATGTGAACTAATTTAGTTTGAATTAACATTTTGTGAGTACGATAATACTTGTACCAATATTAAAATACTTGTCTACCTAATCAAACTGTAGAATTTATTACACATTATTAAAATAACTCTTGTATTTAGCAGAAACTGATTAAAATTTGGTACGATTTTTAGATATGATTGTAAAATAATGATTGAATGTTAAAATAAGTAAACAAAGTTCTCAACGACAAGTTCGCTCACGGGTTTTAGATTTAATGTAAAAATCAAGTGTTGTTAATTCTTTAACATCGAATATTATACGTCTTCTTTGAAAAATCGTTCGCACAAAGTTAATTTGTATCTCGAAGCACACCTTGTGTATTCAACTATATGCGAATATTCTTAAAATCTTTTAAAAAGAATTTGCAAATTTAAATTCCTTTATGAGGATAACCATAATATTATATAACTGAGACCACAATATTAAAAAAAAAATACTTTAATTGGGAATGGATAATGAAAACCTCAGGATATTAAGAATATTCCTTCAGTCCTTAATCTATAGGTACTCCAGGAAGGTAGGCGTAGTTTGTGCTCATCGTAAACTCTGGTCTCACTCTTCCGTATTAAAAGGGATAGAGACGGAACACACGCTAAGCTTACCTTTCCGAAATCAGTTGTGATATTCCTAGTCTCATTAATTGTAATATAATGTTAATTTTAATACATTAGTTTCCTTTAGATGTTACAAAGTGCAAATATTTGTATGTATTTTCAAATTTATTGTTGTTGGTCCGGCATTTTATTATGTACATGTGCACGTAAATAAAGACTTGATAGTTCTAAGACTTTAAAATATGTATTGTATATTGTAGATATTAAATAATTTGATTACAGACAGTTTTTTATATTTATGTAGCCCCTAAAAACAGTTTAGGGTTATTCGTAGATTTGATACAAATGGTGTTCAATATCATGGTGTGAAATGATTTATCTTAAATACAGTCGAATACTCTATTCCGGGTGTCTTACCAGTCAACCATAGGGCAAATCTGAAATGTGTCAAGGTGGGTGCAGTGACAAAAAAAAAACATGTTACCTCCTTTTCTAGATAATTAGGCGTAGGGGGCGTAGGACGCTGTCTTTTTAATTTCATTGTATGAAATCCAATATCAACAATAATCGTTCTTTCACCGGCCTCCCTCATTGAAGTCGGTTTTTTTTACTTTTTGTTTCTTAAAAATTATATCATTAGTAGTATTCCATTTTATTTTACTGGCAACATCGCTGTGAAATGTCACTTTCCCTACCTCTCTTCACCTCACCTCACCGCCCGTCAGTATTTTTCTATCCTTCTTCGTGCTTGGTTGTGTTCCGTTCACAATTTCTACTTAATTGTTTCTTATTTGTGTTTATTATCTAATGTTAAAATAGTGTCTGTGTACATCCAAAATGCCTGTGTTTCACACGAAGATCATCGAGAGTATACTGGAACCGGTCGCGCAACAGGTGAGTCCTACATGTTATTTACGAAATAACTATGGTATTTATAGACGGTTTTAGCGTTCTAGTTTTCTCGTGTAGGTGTCGAATCTTTCGTTTATTGTTTACCATATGTTTTCGGTTTACGGATTATGTCATCGGTAGCTGGGTGATGGGCTGAAGTTGCCGGTAATAGCTATATTTGGTCGGCCGGCGTTTCGCACGACATAACTAGGTAGGTATCATATGTTGCCTGTAGCCTTGTTAATTAACGAGTATATCAACTGCTAAATGGTTATTTCGAACGCTAGATCGATGTTGAGTCTTATATCGTCTAGAGCATGAGCTCATAGCAAACATTTTCGTGTTATCTTGATATTTGTGGCATCGTATTCTTGACTAAACCAATTTTAACAAGCGATATCAATGACGCTGTTGTTTTGAATCTTATAAACTACTTCACTGTACCATTAGATGTCCTTTTATGTTTGTAAATCATAACTGATATGATTGTACAACCTACAAGGCCAGACCTGTTGTCATAAACTTATAAAGTACCGGACTTATATAAGGTTATTTGAAGTCTTAGCTAAAATACAATATAATTGTAATCATATCTCCCACCACGTTATGTTTACAAGTAAATTCCAAGTATTATCACATAAGGTGAGGGGGGGGCTAAGTACACCTACCTTTATATCGAAAGCTGCTTATATATAGAATACTAGTTATACTACTAATAAAACTGCAAGCCATTTAGGGATTGCAATCCGGTCCGGCGGATCCGGTAATCCGGCCGGATCCGGCACTTTTCAGGAGCTACCGGATCCGGTAAAAATCACCGGATCCGGACCAGATCTGGTATAATAAAAAAACGCCTACATACAGCACGCGCTGTGCGTTTCAGATGAGGAAAAGGCAACGGTTACGAGGTATGAAGTTGAACAGAACAAAAAACGAATGAAAAAGTTTAAATTTAGTAAGATAAAAATATATTTATTATGACGATGACTGGGAACAGAAGAGTATTTCTTCTTCTTTCATGTTGGTGGCACGATATGACGATTACATAAATACTGTAATAGAAGGAAAAATGAAAGGATGGAGATGCCATGGAAGGCATTTGTAATTTATGCTAAAGAGAAGGTTAACGTTGTGTCATAATGTTGTGATAGGAGATTAACCGACTACAGTTGGGCTCATCAATATGTGTGAATGAAGAATATATGATAATATTGATAATCTTTTGTTTTCTCCGATATATGTATATATATGATAAAATATAGATTCTTTCTTTCTTTAAATATAGATTCAAATTTAAGAGAATCTTTTGTCTTTACAATTTCATCCAATCTTATGCAATTTCCTTCATCTCCTGGTACATGCTACTCTACGTCTAGCCAATTCTTTATTTGATCTATGTAACTTTTCTTAGGGAGTCCCTTTCCGCGATGGTTTTCAATCATACATTCTATTATTTTTCGCATGAGATCGTCGTGTCGTGTGTTGTTCCTAATAATTTGACCAATATACTTTTCCATAAATTAAAAAAAGGACAATTTTTTTAAGTCATACAGTCTACTACTTTTTCGGACAAATAAATTAGAGCAAGATAATACTAGAGCGCATTTAATATCATAATTAGTTAAAAGTAAAATATCTTCGTTAAAAGTAATAAATAATAGTAAGCGTAGGAGTTTAAAATAGAGTTCCGGTTACTCTGGTTATAATATTAGCGGAAAATCGTTGAGCATTAGACTTTTTGTCGAGTAGCAGTACTGAGAGTTCCGCTACTCGATGCTAGATGTCGACTACGAAAATAATAAGCGTTTGGTACCAAAACTGATGTATGGAGTGAGCACTCTATGTACTTCTTATTTCTCTATGCTAGAATGGATATCAACGTTAGAGTTTGTGACGAAAGAGAAGAGTCGTGGAATGTATGGGGCCCAATACATTCCAAGACTCTTCTCTTTCCGAACAGACTCTACAAAGAATTCAATCAAAGAACAGTTACGAAAACTTGTCCTTTCAAGGAGCTCCAATTCTCACCCCACATCCCATCATCAGGTTTTGGATACTAATCAAATTTATAGTTGTAAACGAAAATTTGAGCACTTTAGAATGGTTAAATATAATAAAATACCGATTTAAAATTTTGTTTTTAAAATGATATTGACATTGTGACACTTTTTACTACCAAGTTCTATTTTATTGTTAAGAAGTTATTTATTAACTTCATTAATAGATTTAGGAATACGTATTACGCAAAAAACTAGAAAAATATGTCATTTAATTAACTTTTATATTCGTATACCAAACCGGATCCAGTCCGGCCGGATCCGGCCGGACTACGGCCAAAATCCGTCCGGATCCGGCCGGATTGAAAACCAATCCGGTTTGCAATCCCTAAAGCCATTATTATAAAAAAAATATTTTCAATATATTAAAGGTACAACACTTAGACTGCATGGTGCACTTCACCCCTCACATTACTTTATCAAGGATTTATACATTTTTGACCATTCCTTTTAATGACAACGATTTAAAAACCCAATATTATAAGATAAAGGTTGATGTTTTATATTTAGATTCAAATTTTTGGTTTGGTATAGTTTTAGCATGAGAATAAATTTAGGTACTTGAATTTAATTGTAATAGATGAATGTAATGTCTTTTTGTGAAATAAATATAGAGAGTCCTGTAAATGTATTGGTATGTAATTAGCAATGATAAGAGTAGTATTATCTGTGTGACCTTGCTTGTGTTGCCAAGGTCTTAACTATCTAAAGTGCATGTGCATTAAGGCGCGGTGTATAGTAAAATGCGCTATTTTTAAATCGATATTTACAGGCTTGTACAAGGATTTCATCGATTATTTTCTAGTATGTATAACTTCAGTCTTTGAACTAGCCGTATGCTTGTCAGAAACACGATGGCTCATCTTTTTCTCGATAGATTTTTGCTTTGAAAATATGCTTAAAACTGTATTTATTTCGATATTTTAGAAGTACTATGATGAATATCAATATGAAATTTACTTCATTCAATAGCTTTTAAGTAACTCTAACATTTTGCTTGTCAGTTTATCGATGCGTTAAATTTTTCATTCATAATTATGAATTCAACATTTTGTCTACTAAACTTTACCCCGCGCGGCAATACCGTCAGTACGCCAGTACGCCCGTGACCACTGTCAGCGTCGGACCTGTGCTAGTTTAGCGGACGTTACATAAAATGGATAATCACACTATAAATACACAAATATGTTATACACCAATGTTTTCATCACTCTTACGAAGAAAAAACTAATTTTTAAGCTAATTGATTCTTAAATACGGTGACATTTCAGACATCCATCCGTCATATTATCTTTTTTGACAAGTTTTACACACGCACCTGTCCGGCATACAGCCACGATTAACCAAATGACGAAATGGTGCCTTGCACCCGCGTTAAACACTTTACTTTTCATTTTTAATACGAGGAAGGTAAAATACATGTACATTTTAAAAAACACTGCTAAGTATAAAATTCAGTAGTACTTATTTCGTGAGGGGTACCTACTTTTAATTATCAATTTAGGTAAAATAATATTTTACAGTACATATGGGGCTACTTTATAGCACTAGTGCGAGAAGTAGCATATTACGTTACTGTGTCGAACATTCAAAGGGCCATATGTACTGTAAAACGTTGTACGATACATGTGCGAATAGGTAATTCGCAACTCGTGTCGATTTAAAACACTCCCTTCGGTCGTGTTTTAATTTATCGCCACTCGTTTGGAATTTCCTATTTTTCGCACTTGTATCGTAATGTACTATTAAATGGCTATTACAGTAATAATCAAATTGAATACCTATTTTTAAACGTAAACAAATAAAATTAATCCGCTTGTTTAATTTATATAAGTCATTATATTGGAACAGCTTCATTTTTAACACATACAGGATGCAGGAGATATACTGGATTTAAATATGTGGGATTTAAATAGTGCTTAGTGAAAGGTACCATTTCACGTTTTTGTGGAAGTGCTCAAATGGCTGTAATAGTTTATGTTATAAGTGTTGAATTTGTTTGGTATTTCTGGTTTATTAACTTTCATATGGTATACACTTAAGACTTTATTTACAACATTTATCAACTATTTTATTTTGTAAGGTGAGCAGGAGTGATATTTACCCTTCAAATTCCATTCAAAATTTTGCAAGTACTCGGTTCGGAAGTTCGTATATATTTGTACCTCTCGCCAATATTTTTATTCACTGGTTAATTATTCTGTAAATTCAAGAATGTCACTAAATTCCATTTTTGATAATGTTAAACATAAAGTCCTTTGTAAAAGTTTGGTATAATACTTTTATACCATGCTATTTCTGTTTTGTATGAAATGAAAACTGGTGACATTTTATTTCTTTTTTCAAGTATAAATTTCGATGACACTCTGCCGTCAATTTCAGGTCTCAGCCAATTTTACCTTCTTCTTTAAAACCTTGGACCTTGTTATGTCTTTGTGATATGCTTTTACTATTTTTCCTGCCAATACAAAATATAAGTGGAAAAATCGATCGAAAGTTTCGCAAAATATATTTTCTTCATTTTTGCATTAGGGTGCTTATGTGTAATATGTATATATTAAAATAGTTTATTTGAAATGAATCACTAGTCAAGGCCTATAGTATATCCCTTCAAGTGGCAGAAGCCAAAACGTAAAAAGTAGTCACGTGGCGGGGCCCCGTCGGGTGTTCAGCGCGGATTTAGAGAATATTACAAATTCAACTATTTAAGCTTATCTATGTATAAAAGTATATATTGAAGCATATATCGTTAGAATAAGCACTAAATACGCTATTCGAATAGAACAATTAAATTATTGTCTTCTTCTTCTTGGTCCCTCAATGCTGAGGATCGTGACATCATGTCCTTCTGTTGAAGTTGTCCTTGTTGTTGTTAAATTATTGTATGTTTATGCATTTCGCCACATGCACCTAACTAATCAAACCTAGCAACAGTGAGTTTTCCAGTTTCCTTATTAAAAATGACTACCACCACAAAACAAAGTTATGATTGGAGGTAATTGTGAATTAATATTCTACGTAGGGCTTAAAATTCAAAGGTTAAGTCATAAAAAGTGCCCGTGAGGAAACGGAATTTTTTTAACCACGTATTCCTGAGGTCATAAGAAGAATTTCATTTTTTTTTTTTTTAGTATATATATGGAAAACCAACAGCGCTATATATATCTAGAACTTCCAATAGAATTACAGAGCCAATTACAGGTTCTCACTTATAGAAATACAATAAATAATAAAAAGTTTTTGCCCATCTTAATTTACACATACAAGTTCCTACAGCATAAGAACAGATCTATATATATATATATATATATATATATATGATTCATTATTACAAAAAATTAAAAAAAGAAAAAGTAGTTAACTCCTGTGAGTACATGTACATATTCAATAATGCACCGAGCCTTGTCCTGCGCCAGAATTATTGTCACCCATGAAGTGTCTAATTAATTTATTTTTTATTACTGCTATGCTATCATTATATATGTCGATATCACAATTTATAGAAACTTTATTTAAACTCATGCCTGCCATGCATATGAAACTGTTTTTCCTATACCTAGTAGTAGCTTGGTAATTACTAATGGGACATGTACAAGTTTAAGTCAATTCCGCAAAAAAAATGTTTTTTTTTTTTTACTTTTTGTATGTTTTTAAACATATTAAGTTCATGTTCTTGGAAAATTTATGGATTAATATAAATTGGTACATTTTTTTTCGTAAAAATTAGTCTATTCAAATGGTACCTTGTGACTTTGATATCTGTCAAGAAGGTAGTCTAGACTAGGTCCCAAAGTGGCGACTGGCGACATAGCCATCAAAAAGGCGTTATGCACTAAAACACAACGAAAAATATTTTTTTAAATTGGTATTAACTCTGAAACTAGGCGAATTAAAAAAGTTTATATGACATTTTTGCCTCTAAATACGATCCGGAATATACTGTTAAAATCTTTCCGTTTCCTCGAGGGTACCGTGTATTTACAAAATAACCTCTTTAAAAATCAAGACAGAACTCGACCTAGGCGTTCGATCCCGGATGAACGGTCCTTAGCAACCAAGCGTTAACAAGCGTGTGTATGTATGTTTTCCTTGTCTAACTTGCTAGCTACTTTTGGGCGCTAGAATAGCGTAAATATACTTCAAAGCCTTTAATTTTGCCACTAAATATGGCAACACCTCACTAACCACCCTCTGTTGGCCGACAGCTTTCTGGCTATCGCATCGACCCGTGAGTGGTGGGCCACCACTTGAAGGGATAAATAACAGTTGACGATAAAATAATTTTGTTCATCGGAAAGTTTTGTATGTTAATTAACTTTACGGAACAGGTCTTAACTGTACTTCTTTCCAAAGGAAAATAATACTCATTGAGACAATTCTAACAACCTCAAACGCAATTTGGTTGCGATATTTTGACACAGAGTTCCTATGGCCACCTCCTCTCTCATGCATCAGATCAGCTTGATGGTACCATAATATTTCATTGTCACCCTACTTACATATGTATGCAGATTTTCAACTTCATCTGAAACCTCAGTGGGTCAAATATACTTGTAATATTTGATTACAGACAGAGTAGACAGACAACAGACTGATTCTTTATTAGACATTAATTAAAGTCAGTCAATTATACTCATTACTATATAACTTCGAAGTAGTAGTAGTAGTATAAGTGCATTTTTGCCATTATAAACTTTAAATAATAAATAATAATAGCAGTTTTCTCGACTTTTGCATTTAAAATTTATAATCGTCTTCATTGTCGTCAATTCAAAAAATAATATAGAAATAGTCGTTACAGTTAGAGTCATGGTTCTTTTTTGAGAAGATAGCATAATTTATCTACTTTTTGGAGCTACATATGCTTGTGCATACCTTATGCTTATATTTTCAGTTATCTCAATACCAGCAAAAACATGCTACCTTTTTACGTTCACTTCCACAAATTACTTAGCTTTGCTAGTATTCTTCCTTTTTTCACTACTTGCCCGAAATTGACTTCTATTGCATTTTAAGGTCAACTAAGTTTTGAATAGGTATCTATATATGATTTAAAGCAGACAGTTGTAACTTTTGTCTGAATTAGTAAGTAATATTATTTCGACACAAAACGATTTGGTATCATTTTACTAGGTTCTCAATTTGCCGCGGTATACTCTAGTATTATATATAATTATCAAATTTTTAATTTCATTAAGTTTAAATCATAATCAATATAAATTTCCGGAAAAGATCCCAGAACTAACAAACCAGAATACGGATGGCGTCAGAATAAGGACGTAGGCTTGCTGCGAGCGCGGCGCGCGGGGCGCCCGCCTGCCTGCTTTACCACTTCGTCTGCTTCACCCCCTCAAAAACCTAAAATCTGTCTATAAGAGCGCCTTAATCACAAATTAAAATGTTTGAAATTGAATGAATGATTCTTCTAGCCAATTTCGACTATGGCAACAATTTCGACTCCTAGTAGTTCATTCTGCGCTCATCCGCCCGAAAATGGCTGATGTAGTCATCTTCGAGGTGAACCCCCGTGCACATTGAGGGCACGTGAGGACACCAGCCATGTAGTTGTAGTGTTTTCTGCTCGTCGCGTTTAGCGTCGAGGTCAACTTTACGTTGCTCCTCGAAACGCGCACTTTGCACCACCCTGCGCCACTCAGGACGCTGTGCTGCCAAACCTTCCCACTGAGACTGTTCGATGTTGCATCTTTTCATGTGTCGCTTCTGAACATCTTTGTATCAGAGAAGTTGTCCGCCAAATTTCCGCTTACCTTCCTCTAGTTCAGAATAAAAGATGCGCTTACTCTTTCCTCCACCATATGATAGATAGATATATTAAAATGAATAAATAAAATAAAATAAAAATAAAATAAATATAGTACATTACGATACAAGTGCGAAAAATAGGAAATTCGAAACGAGTGGCGAAAAATTTAAACACGACCGAAGGGAGTGTTTTTAATCGACACGAGTAGATCATCGGGGCGCGCCAGTAGATGTGCCATGGTTTGCGTTGCTGTGTCTCAGGTACATTGAGTCGAGGAGCTACGGAGCAATCCCCATTTGGCCATATTTTGCTTACAGCGACCAACTTGGGACCTGAGCCTGTTTAAGGACTGGCCAAGGTTCTTTATGGCCAGGCGGTAGTTGCTCCAAAGCCTGCACGTACACGTCTGGTGGAGGGCACTGGGTCTGCCACAGCAAGCGGCGCACATCGGGCGGCTCACCCTGCAGGCGGCTCATATGCAATTATTAGGTGCAAAGAATAGTGCTTTCACTGACTTCACTGGCTTGTCTACCTGATATAATGTATAAAACACTTTAATTACCTCAAGCGGCCCAGATACCTATATTAAGGTCTTCTAATTCCATTATATTTTGAATCTTCATTAAGATAAATCAATTGCATTTGTCTTGACAAGTTTCACTTACAGTGGAAAAGTGTTTCTGGTGAAATGTCAAGTCAAATATACAGAGTGATTTATAAGTCGTGAATAGTAACCACATAACATAATTACCAATAAAAAAAATTACCTAAATTTCAACATTCATTGTCACCCATACCCATGTAGAATTTGGCATCCATAGGCTATGGTAACTGTTTAGCATCAGGTGAGCTGTATGCATGTTTGCAACATGATACTATTAAGACAAACATGACAACAGCCACTTAGTTTCATCACATGCCATAAATAACAAAAAGACATGAAACAAATGTAAGATGAGTCATCATTTAAGAGTTCCAGTAATGAATTACATTGAGAAAACTGAGTCACTGTTGTAAGAGTTGAATATAACAAGTTGCCATTATTGTGAATAGAATTAACAAGTTCTTATTAATGTAATTATTAAGGATGTTTGGAACTTAAACTTTTGCCCTGTGCATTTAAAGATCTGCGAAGAAATACAATGTTGTTTTTAAAGTGACTCACATTTGACTAGCATCTAAAGGGTTAGGAAGCATGGTTATCAATTAATTATCATGATAATTATATGGTGGGATAGTTATTGATTTTATAATAACCCCTAATTTTTACACGCGATTCCTATTAGAATTTTTTTTTCCTAGAAAATACTTCACATTCCAATGATATTACCCTATAATTTTCTGATAATAATCCGATAGCTATTAGGGCGTATAAAATATTATTATAGTATTCATTTGGGTAAACCATTGATATATATCTAAGGACGGGCCTTACAGGGAATAAGAATGGGGCCAGTACAGCGGTGCCACGCACACGAATTCCTGCCAATCGTGAACCTGAACTAACACCATTATTGGTGCCCGTAAGTCAATTGTAATGAAATTTAAAATGTAAAAAACGGGAAACGAAAATAAGACAAATGTGGAAAAAACCGGCATATAAAACTCTTGGTTGGGAAGGCTGTCATAAAAAAAAACTCATATTTCTATATGTACGTCGCTCAGAGATACAGTCTGGCTAGAAGAACCTGTTCCTGAGTTAGAAGCAATGAAAGAGCTTGTAGACGGTCTTATCCACATGGACCTTAAAAATGTTTACTTTCTGAAATTCAACCCTTGGAAGGTATAGGAAAACAAAATTGCATCCAAGCAGAGCTGCGGGCACAGCGAGTATTGAATATCATTAAATCACACATGTTTGGTCGCAGTCCATGCTATAACATCTTAACCATTAGCTTTGAAGTGGTCCAAGGTTAAAATATTAATTTATAGTGTGTTTGAGAAGGTTAAACTGTTATTTTAATAGATTTGAGAATGAACCATATGTTTTGTTGTATCACTAACATATTTAGTTTCCTTCTTGTATACAATTTTGATATGGGGAATTTATAAAATAAACAATAAATATTAGTAAACTCGGTTGAGGTGTCCAAAAGATCTGAACACAACTTGTTGAGTAATCTCTCTCTCTCTCTCTCTCTTCTCTATTTAGCCCTTCTCTACCCTTCGGGTGTAGGCCTCCTTCATTTTATGCCACTCGTCACGGTTCTGTGCGACCTGGAGCCACTTCTTCCCCGCAGTCCTTTTGATGTCGTCGTCCTCTTTGGTCTACTTTGAGGACGTTCCCCCCCCCCATTGTCGCCACCCGAGTAGTCGTTTACTGCACGAAACGGTTTTGTCGTGCTGTATGACCAGCCCATTCCAAGCGTATAGATAAATTTGTACCATTTACTTGCTTCTGGTGGTATAAGTACTGATATCAAAGTAATTAATTTGGTTGGTAAAAATAATTATATAATCACACTTCCTTTTCCCTGTGGTATTGGTAAATATAAGGAAAAATATAAAATATAATGAGCATTTTTGCAAACTAAATTGCATGTTTGCGGTTTTACTGATTGATATTTTAGTACCTACAATTATAATTATGTATTATATTGCACCAAAATATTTGAATTTTAATTTTGTTTATATCCCAAGTCTATATGTAGAGAACAATCAATCAATCTAATCATTTATTTGGACATGTAAATATATTTAGATAGAAACTTCATAATTGACGATGCAGTCTTATAGAACTGGAATCAATTAACGTAGCACTCCTAGAACGACTTAAAAGACTGAAACTGTTCCTTAATTAGACTAAAATTTATTTAATGAAATTTAGACTCACAAATGAGACTAGATTTCTTAATAACTCTAACTTTTCTTTTTTAGGATTTTAAATAACTTGGTTTGAGAAAGTTGTCATTTGATAACTTACTA
>NW_026907750.1:0-56061 GCF_033807575.1 Cydia pomonella | reverse complement strand
GGCTTGGAGAATTTACCAATGGGCGAAGGGAGTTCCTTCACAAGGATCACCCTCCTCCGCCGACATCGGCTCCTCCTCCTCCTTGTCGATGGCCAACTTCCCTAGCCCCTGCGCGCATTCCCCCTCACTCTCCGAGGAGTCACGAAGAAGTTCTTCTTCGTTCTCCTCGGAGACGAGGGAGGTTGCGCTGGAGCTTGCGACTCAGGTACCTGGACTTCGTCCATGGGTTCCTGCGTCGCCCCGGAAGTGTCCATGGGCTCGGACGGTGCAGCGGCTTCGCCACCAGTGGCGACAGTGCTAACAGGGGGCGGCTGCTCCCTGAATTTTCCTCGTGCCCCCTCGAACTTCACGTACACCGACCCCAGCATAAAGCCAAGTCGGCGCACCCGCGGTCCACCAAGGGTTGCACCACTGTCTCCCGGCACGCTGACGACAGCGAACGTTTCCGTTCCCTGCACCTCGCGCCGGTTGAGTAGCCAGCGGTCTATTTCCGCCCACGGGTTCTGGTACCGAAGGGCTCGGCCTACTTCGCCAAAGTCCTTCCAGACGCCCGGGAACAGGATGCCGCATCGTACTCGCTTTGGCACCTCGCTGAGGCGCCTGACCACCGACCTTCTCCCCCTTATCGAGGGTGTGATGGTGGCCACGCTGCGCTTGAGCCATGCTAGCGTAGCCTGATCCTCGCACCACAATCTCAAAGGAGCCATTAGCCCAGGTAGGCTTGCCCCTGAAGATCGGTCCCGCGGGAAGGCTTTCGGTCGGCTGCTTTGCCTCCTGTGAGAGCAGGGGCTAGCAGTTGCCTCTGGACCTCCTCCGACTGTTGCGGGCTTCAGGGTGTCCCGAGGTGGCAGTGGTCACTGCCATCAGTAGGTCCGCCTTTGCAGCCTCCGCATAGTCGGCATGGGGGGGTTTTCACCTCGCGGTCCAGTCTTCTGCCTCTTAGGCTCGCCCCTGGGGGATATGGTCCTCGTCAAGACGAGCCCTCTTGGCAGACGACCGGGCCCCTTGGTTACTCCCACCCTCGGCCCTGGTTCCTTTCGCCCCTTTCCCCTGGAGGGGGGCGCGGTTTGCTGCTGGTGGGCCAGCTGCTGCCCGCTCCCCATCCTTTCCAGGGGCGCCTTGTTGGGGCTCCGGGGCGGTGTTGTTCAGGGCCGCTTGGGCCCTTCTGTATCTCTGCCGTTGCTTCCTGTTACGCTTGTGCGGCTTAGCCGCGGCTGTAACAGGTGGAGGCGGGGGCACAGGAAGTTCAGCCCGTTACCGGGCTTTCGCTTCCGCGCCTTCCTGGACTCGTGTACGGTCCAGCCAGCCTCCAGCTGGGCAGAGATAGGTCCAACACCACCTGCACCGGTTCAATCACCGGGTCCTGCTCCGTAACAGGGGGTTTTCCCCCTGTTTGGAACAGCACCCCTGGATGTCCCCGGTGCTGGAGGTAGGGGCCGGGTACGCTTTTCCGATACGGGGGGTTTCCCTCCCGTTGGAATGGTACCCGTGGATGTCCCCGGTGTTGGTAGTAGGGGCTGGGTGCGCTTTACCTTGGCGGGGGGTTTCCCTCCCTTCGGTATGGCACCCTTGGATGTCCCCGGTGTCGGTAGTGGAGGCGCAGTACTCTGGAGCACCGGGCCTGCTGCTTTGGGCGTCAACGCATCAGGTTTACGTGCCTTCGGTTTCCCGGCGGCTCTCCCACCTGGTGCGGACTGTCCCTTGCATGGCGGTACTGTCGAGACTGCGCCGCCACGGTGTGTGTGTGTTTTGTGTGGTGTGGTGTGTGGCGGAACTGTCGGAACAGCTCCACCATCGTGTGTGTTGTTGCCTGCCAGGGTTGCTTGTGCCTCCCTGTAGGCACGTGTTAAGGAGGGAGGAACTGTCGAAACAGCTCCTTGACCCTGTGGTGTGGTGTGTTGGGTGGAGGTTCCCGGTACAGCCGAAGCTGCTCCGTCTCCCTCCGGTGTTGGGGTTTGGGATCTTGGTTTATCCATTGTTCCTTTTGCTTGTTTTCACCTCTCGAGCTTCCCACCCTCCATGGAGCCCGCACCTTTGGGATGTCACTTTGGACACCAGGAATACCCAAGAGGTATAGGTGTGTTGAGTTGGTTCTCCTGCGCGACATCGGGAGCTGCAGAAACGTGGCTGGAAGAGACGATCCCATCTCCTCCAGTGGTTCCACGCGCCCTTGCCCCGTCAGCATGGCCGAGCCCCAGGCATCCTCCCAGAGGACGCCCCTCCCCACACCTCGCCTGCGGACCGTACCACCTCGACCGTACGGGACGCGTGTCCATTACCCTGCAGTGGCTAGTTGCAGGGCCACCGTTTCGCCGGAAATTCGGACCAAAAAGGGCATATTGGCCCACAGGGGATAACTAACCCCGACCCCCTGCGGGCCTCGGCCCCTAGGACTCCTGCATCCCCGCTGACGGCGCTCTACTGCGCCGGACCAACGCCGGTAGGTGAGTGTAGTCCGCCTAGGTCACCTACTCCCTAAGCGGAACCGGGAGATCCATAAAACATAGCTGCCAATTAGATCGAAACCAAATTGCCAGCCCTGTTCTACAGGAAACTCCAGAGTGTGTCATACCCCCTTCGGGTTTTTAGGTCCTCGTGGGTTATGACGTCGCCTTCATACTCGGCTACTGGTGGTCCGGGGCAGATGGAACGTGCGACGCCCGACCGACCACCAGCATTACCAGGGTGTGCGACCCACCCCACAAGTGGGATGGGTTCGTCCATGGCCTGCGGCGGCAGAGCCATAGACGACGGGGACGCGTATGATAGACTTGAGGGAGTGAGCCCGCTGGCTCAGCGCCGCACACCTGAACCCGCGTGACTACTCCCCCCTACACCCCTGGAGGCGCTTATTCTCATGACTTACAACTTGTCCAATATAATTGAATCCGTATACGTATCGTAACTATGAATAAACAAGGTTCACACTTTTATATTGGTTATCTTGAGTCGTGCGCTCGGTGAACGATTGGAATATATAAATACCAGGAGTAACTACGAATTACCAGTGATTACATTATCTCTTGTCAAGCGTACTTGTCTTTTCCGAAAAAACCATCAGAAGTGAAACCTCGAGATCCAGTGCCGGATTAACCATTAAGCAAAATAAGCACTTGCTTAGGGCACCACGTCTAGGGGGGCACCAAAATCGTAGGAAAAAAACACGCAGGCTGCATCGCAGTCGTAGTACTTATGTACACGAAATTTTTTGTCGACTTTGACGTGTGCAAGTACCCATCTAATAACGGGGTCGTAATAGAGTGAGGACACGTAAGCACATCTCCAACCCTTCGCGGAGGCCCTCAAAGCTCATAGCCAAAATATCTTACCGTCGGGCTTGTGGCCAACCGATTTTGTCGACGTAGATTACCGATTTTGTAGCGAATTTTGCTCTCTTGCACGCCAGATGTGTCGGCCTGGCCGAGTTGCTGCAGAACCACGATCCTGCGACCTAATTGTCAAACTGTTATAAAGGGCCCCGCGAAGGCACAAAACCAAAAGCAACTTATTAAGTTTCGGTTTCCACTTAAGCCAAAGGCCGAGCAGTAGGAGAACCGTGATACCATAGGTTCGATTTCAAGCCACTCTATTGCAGTTCGGCGTTAGGTCTTATGCGACGCTACTTTGTGCAAACTGCCTTACTTTCACTTAACATGGATCCAAATCTAAGCTGTCCTCTCTCGAAGCTGGGCCTTCTGCCTTGCTCACACCTCGCCATCAGTTGTATCGTATGATAACCCACCGCGATCGGACGCTCCGGACGTTCAGCCATTCATACCTCGCCAGTGGTCAAATTCAAATGCTTTCTTCCAGCTCGACCTTTGGCCTCATCCATGCCTCATCCGTAAGCGCCGATCGAACGCTCCGAGCGTTCAGCCTTATGAAAAGCTCAGCCTTAGACTTTGCCTTTAAAAACACTGATTTAAACTTTCACGATTTAGGCCAATCAAATTAGATCCAAAAATAGCGTTTTGAGGAATTAATTCCCAGCAAGCTGGAAAATGTTGTAATACTTTCATTTCATTCTAAATGCGTGTAATCCAAGTTTGCTCCATCCCAGGGGGTATGCATACATTTTGGGATCCTTAGGAGATATTTTTTTCCTTTCGAAACCACTTGATTTTGAAGGGCATACGACAGTTCGTGGATTAGACAC
This sequence comes from Cydia pomonella, assembly GCF_033807575.1. Taxonomy (NCBI): domain Eukaryota; kingdom Metazoa; phylum Arthropoda; class Insecta; order Lepidoptera; family Tortricidae; genus Cydia; species Cydia pomonella. The sequence continues at coordinate 51,905 of NW_026907750.1, read as the reverse complement.
TGCATGGTAAGAAGGCGTTTTTGGATTTTTAACATGATTTTTACCAAAAATAATAAATGTCGACCTTTTTATACAATTTAGACTAGGAATACATATTAGGGTACCTTCAATAAATCAATATGTTTTATTGCAAGAACATAATTAAATAACATTTCGGATCCTCAGATATCAGTTTTAATCATAATTAGAACAAATTTTCCGCCGGACGTACCGTTTTCGATTTTCAAGCAAAAAAAACTGAAAAAGAGGAAACATTTATGCACACCTCCTGGAATGGAGCAAACTCGGATTACACGGAATTTTAGGACAAATTCGAAAAAAATCTAATTTTATTGGCCTAATTGTGACACATTATTATTTAAGAAAACGGGACTTAATCGCGTTTGATTAAGTTCTAAAATTACCTCCAACGTCAAGATAATGATGTCGACTTTACCCAGTCTTCTCCGAGACCATGGGGAAAACGCCGTTTTTGAAACGTCGGGTCAGTGGTAATTTTAAAACTTACCCTATTAAGTCCCGTTTTCGTAAACAATAATTTGCTATTTAAGACACTTGTGGCCATTGGTTCTTGTTCTGACAAGAACCAATGGCCAATGGCTAAGCTCCTACTGAAGCTCTGCCTTTGCTCTCACATGAATGAGCTTCGCAGGAAAGCTCTAGAGGTTGCAAAACGCTGTGCGGAGTACGGCCTATGCCTTTTATGTCTTCTCACACTTGGACATTGGTTGGCTCGCCTCCGGCCTTATGCGAAGCACGATCTTCAATTTGCTAACACTTGACCTTACATACTGTTGGAACATTACTGCTGCAGTACTGTCAATTTCCGTGATAAAATGATGTGTTGGATTGAAAATTCTATTCTCAGCAGTTAATGCGGCAATAAACGTCACTTAATTTACCAAGAAAATTCAATGGAATCTTGATGAGGGGGCACCATGGTCTAGAAATGCTTAGGGCATCAAAATGTCTTAATCCGGCACTGTCGAGATCCCTATCAACTGAGATCATATCGTGGTTTTCTCGAGGCGACACGTTAGTTGAACATAGTGAATAGTCGACCAGGGTTTCAGAAGTAAAAAACGAGGGTCAATTTCATGCTTTAAAAATATGATAGTCAATCATTTGATATTAATCTCAGTGTAACTCGCTCGCTCAGATATTTGCTTGAAGTGAGAGACGGTCTAAGATTAGGTAATATCAAATCATTGTATTTTTTAAAAATCGAAATGACTTAATATCACTTTAAGACGACAATGTAAGAAGTATGTACGTCTCGCCTACACATTTGTATAATGTTATTAGTTTTTCTCTGTTGCACCTCGAGGAATACGCAAAATATAGGGGTCTCGCTTGCGCAGCACTGTTAACTATATTTGGTTATCCCTGTTGCTCGTTGTGCACATGTACATTATAATGGTGTGTAGTATTTGCAAATGATGGGTGCTGGACCAGATTTTAGTTTTGTCAACTATTAACGTCACATATCTACCCCTTTTACTTACATTAATGCCGCTAGGCCACCAGCGCTTTTTAGGGTTCCGTAGCCAAATGGCAAAAACGTCATAAAATTTAAACAAAACAAACATGGGGGGGGGGATATCTATGGATAGGTCTTCAAAAATGATATTGAAGTTTCAAATATCATTTTTTTTCTAAACTGAATAGTTTGCGCGGGAGACTTCCAAACTGGTAAAATGTGTGTCTCCTCCCTGTAACTTCTAAAATAAGAGAATGATAAAACTAAAAAAAATATATGATGTACATTACCATGCAAACTTCCACCGCAAATTGGTTTAAATGAGATCTAGTAAGTAGTTTTTTTTAATACATCATAAATGGTAGGGAACCCTTCATGGACGAGTCCGACTCGCACTTGGCCGCTTTTTTTTCAAATATCACCACGTATCGTTTTACAGCGCTCAAATATCACCATAAAACTAACATTGGAGTATGATGCCAGGTTATTTTCTGATCGAATCGGTCGATTTGATCATCCCGTCTGGGTGCCTCCATTATATGGGTGTTTACTATACTATAAAAACCGGTTAAAGTGCCAATTACATCCAAACTTTATCAGGACCCGATTTCGGGCCCGAAAAAAAATATTTTTCCGTTTCACTAAATATCAGCACATCATTTACAATATTTGAAATGTAAAAAAAATGGTTCATATGCAAAAATATCAAACATTGAACATTTTTGGCAATTAGAGACAAATTATTTTTAACATTTCAAATATTGTTAACGATGTGCTGATATTCCGTGAAACGAAAACGATTATCATGCCCGAAATCGGGACTGATTTCGGACCCGAAATCGGGAACAGGAATGTAATTGGCGCTTAAGTGCAAGTCAGACTCGCCCACGAAGGGTGGGCAGCCTGGTGACAGACAGATAGACGGACAGTGGAGTATTAGTAATAGTTTTTACGTTTACGGTACGTTTTTACCCTTTGGGTACGGAATCCTAAAAATGTGACTTAAGCAGCAAAAATGTGACTTTTAGGGAAACGAAACGTAACTTATGACTCCAGAGCCCTGGCAACACTGCCCGCTCCAGTCAGTCCCGCGCAGTCGACGCGTTCACACGCCGCCCGTGAGCCCGCCAGCTGTGCGCGCGCGTACGTCCGAACGTCGTCAGTACGAAGTATGCAACAATAGAATGCAATGCGCCGATTATTGCAGATGTGGTTCGCGGGAGCAGTCATCGAGTGTGACAGCAGGTCTGGAGCAAGTTATGTCACAGTTAGTGGCTCTGAACAGTAGACCAACGTCATCGAAACAGGTATGGGATTTACCAGGATTTTCTGGACTCACGAGTGAATGGACGACATTTCACACTGCTTATATAGAATCCACTGCTCGATATAAGTTTACTAACTGGGAGAACCTATCCCGGTTGCGACACTGTCTTAAAGGCGAAGCTAGAGACTGTGTGCTACATATGTTGGCATCATCCGCTGATCCAGAGCTAATAATAAGAGTCTTGAAGAAAAACTTTGGCAGATCGGACCTTTTGATATGTAGCCGACGTGTCCGTCCACTACAACATCGTTTAGCATGTAGATATAGAATAGCTTATTAATAATTAGAAATAGAAATAGTTTTATAACTAGAAAATAGAATACGTAAATCCATTTTCGTAGCAACGTAATAAAATAACAGTTAGTTCTCGTAAGCCGGACCCCGTAAGGTTGCACTATGTTATTGTATAACCTGAAACCGTTACGGTCGACTATTGTTCAATGTTCACTCATTAAGTTCCGTAACGTTATTGTATTATATTTGTTTATTAGGGTTCACCTCCGCAGAATTTCGGCAGAGTCAAAGAAGTATTGTCCATTTTATTGTGTATAATTAAGCGTAGTTTTAGTTGCGTGGGAAACTTTCGGTACCGTTACACCGTTATCAGGAGATAGTAATGTTACCTCAAAAGGACCAAGGATACGGTTATACGCGTCATTCCCTCGCACGCACTCGTTCGGTAAACGTCAACCTCCTGAGTATCGTTACGCTAGTAGAGCAAAATAGTGTTGCCTCTAGTCTAGTTAAGCTTTCACGAATAAAATAATCTTCGACGATCAAGATCTATCTTTAAGGAGTATTTCCCTCGATACCAAAACACGCATTACCTAAAGTGGTGACCCCGACGTGATAAGAAAAATGAGCCCAAACCCAGACAAAGGCAACGGAGTCAACATGAACAGCGAAAGCAGCAATCAAGTCGTCGATGCAGGCAACAACGCAGCTAACCCGCTCATTCAACAACAGCCTGCACCCGCACCTGCATCGGCCAGCACAGTCAGCGCACCGTTGAAGATACCTGATTTTTGGCGTGACTCGCCGCGCATCTGGTTTGCCAGCTTCGAGCACGCTACGAGGGACTTAAACAGAAGTGACAGCCAGCTAGCAAGCATGGTAATAGCTCAGTTAGACAAGCAAGATGTCCAGCAAATAACAGACATCCTATTCAACCCTCCTAAAACTGAGTACTACAAGACCGTAAAGGAGCGTCTCATTGCCGTTTACGAAGAGTCTGACAGCCGGCAAGTGAAAAAGCTCCTATCCCAAATGGAGCTCGGCGAGCAAAAGCCCAGTCAGTTGCTAAGGCGAATGCGTGAGCTGGCCAGGAATAAGTTTAATGACAACATGTTAAAAATCATATGGACGAACTCACTGCCACCATATATACGCTCGGTGCTTTGCGTAAGCGAAACCTTCAGTGAGAAGGCAACGCTCGATGAAATGGCGCGACTTGCCGACATGATGATGGAGGAATCGCCGAACGTACCACAGATTTCAGCGATATCGAGGCCAGTGTCGATTGCGTTATCGCACGATCAACATCAGCAACCGCCGCTAGCACAGAGTTACGCGGCCACCGACACTCAGTTCATTCTGAGTGAAATCAGAAAATTAAACATTAGAGTCGAGGAGCTAAGCAGATGCCCGCAAGCCAGGCGACGCCAAAGCCGTTCCCACAGTCGACGTCGTTCGGATCTCCGTTCACGAAACAACTCGAGGTCCGAGGACAGAAGCAAATCGCCATCACCATGGTGCTACTACCACCGACGTTTCGGTATGGAAGCAACAAAATGCAGACCGCCGTGTGCTTTCCGACCCGTTACTTTGCCTTCGGAAAACTAAAGAAGACGCTGGCCGCGGCGGAATCCAGCGTACTAGAACATTCACACCGCCTTTTCGTAACCGACAGGAAGACGAAAGTATCGTTCTTGGTAGATACCGGAGCAGACATCAGTGTAATACTGTGGTATTTAGGCTAGGAAACGATATTGAAACACGGAGCTCACGTTAACAGTTTAATCTATAATTACAGACAGCCTGAGGGTAGGGGTATAAATCCCAACTACCGACGACATATGCCATAATCCCTCCACCAATAGTTACCAAAAATAACAGTAAAAAAGAAAATAAAGAAAAAAGAAAATAAACTAAATCTTATAAATAGCGTTCTTATTTCTAGTGGATCGCACAAGCCGTCCACCAGAAGCAGGCTTGGGGGAGTCGGGTACCGGCCCGCTCGCGGCGCTTCCCGCGGCCGCGCTGGCCTCCTGGCCCCGTTCTGGCCGGGTCAACTGGCCCTCAGGGCGGCCATCAATGACCTCATTGTTAGATTGAGCACTGTCCTGCATTTCTGCTGAGGTCTGTGATGATGCAGGTTGCCCATCATCTGGGAGTGAACAGAACGAATCATTATCGTTGACTCCTTCGAGCTCTGAGTCACCGTCATCTTCATCTCCGTATAGGCTCAAATCCTCCACGTCAATTTCAAGCTGTGCTCCTTTGTATGCCAACAGCTGATCGATGTGTTTTTTAACTGTTACGTTCAAGTCGGGCACAAATACTTCATATATTCTTGACCCCAGTTTCTTAATAATAATCCCTTTTCTCCACTCATGTTTATTCCCATTTGAAAATATGTGTTTCACTAATACAGTATCATTCATATTAAAATTACATTTACGTAATCCACCATATTGTTTACTGTGTAAGATCTGTTTCGCACGCACATTAGTCAGCGGATTAGGCGCTGCGGATGAGGACGACACCGCGGCGGTGGCGGCAGCGGCGCTGGCGCTGGCTGCGGGCGGCGACGTGCGCAGCAGGTCGAGCCGGCAGCGCAGCATGCGACCCAGCATCAGTTGGGCGGGCGCGTAACCGGTCGTACAATGTACTGCGTTTCTGTAGTCGAATAAAAATTTGTTGAGTTTCCGTGTTATTTCTTGCTGGCTTTTATTCTGCTGCATTATTATTTTAACGGCCCGTTTTACAGTTTTTACCGTATTTTCCGCCTGCCCATTTGATGCTGGATGGTATGGCGCGATAGTAACATGTTGCATACCGTTTATCTTACAATATTCTTCAAATTGACTGGAACAAAAATTGCTAGCGTTATCGGTAACTAAAGTTCGCACCAAACCATATCTACTAAAAATTTCGCATAATTTGTCTATAATGGCGCTAGTATTTGTCACCGTTAACAAAAAACATTCCACCCATTTTGAGTGAGCGTCAACCGCAACTAAAAACTGTTTCGCTTGCCACGAAAACAAATCTAAATGCACGCGCTCCCAAGGATGGGCCGGGTAGGGCCACGGTGCTAGCGGCGCGCGGGGAGGGTCACTGCGTAGTGCGTAATGCAAGACAAATATTGCATGTACCTATTTTGTCCTCAATATCCCTATCTATATGTGGCCACCACATTCGCGCTCGGGCTTCCGCTTTAGTTTTTACGATTCCGAAATGGGAGCTATGCAATTCTGTCAGCAATTGTTCTCTGTATACCGAGGGAATTACGACCTTATGGCCTCTTAAAATGCATCCATTTTCCAATGACAGCTCTAAACGACAAGCGAAATATGGTTTTAAATCAACATATGGCATTTTAGCCGGCCAACCGTTAATTATGTAATCTTTTACCTTATTAAGAATTGCATCGTTCGCGGTTTCTTTTTGAATATCAACAACACTAAGCGGCATTAAAATCGAATCCGATATAAAATTTATGTACATGGCTTTATCATGTTCGTTTTGTGATTCTAGGTTATCCCGCTGATCAGAATTGACTGAACGCGACAAAAAATCGGCTACGTTGTGTTCTCCCTTAACATATTCTATATTAAAGTTATATGCCGATAAGAACAACGCATACCGTTGCAAACGGTTAGCCGCTAGTTCAGGTACGCCCTTTTTGCTGCCGAAGATTGACAAAAGCGGTTTGTGATCCGTGCGCAAGGTAAATGGAACCGATCGACCATATAAATAATGATGAAATTTCTTGATTGAAAAAACGAGAGCTGCGGCCTCTTTCTGAACTTGAGCATAGTTACGTTCTGCCTTAGAAAGTGATCGCGAAGCGTACGCCACTACACGCTCTGTGCCGTCGCGCTGCCGTTGTGCTAGCACGCCGGCCAACCCGCGCGGGCCCGCGTCTGCGGTGACCACGGTCGGCAGGTCGGGGTCATAGTGCGCCAGCACCCGATCGGACGCTAATTCGCACTTGATTTTGTTAAAAGCTTCCTGTTGCTCTTGGCCCCATTTCCACTTTTCACCTTTTTGTAGTAATAAGTGTAAGGGGTCAAGTATACTGGACGTATTTGGAACAAAACATCTATAAAATCCAATCATGCCCAAAAAAGACTTGAGTTCGCTCACATTCTTAGGACACTCACAATTAAGAATGGCTTTCACTTTTTTATCTGATTTATGCAACCCATTTTTATCGATACGGAACCCTAAATATTCGACGGAATCTTTAAATAGTTCGCACTTACTCTGTTTGAGTCGCAACCCCGCATCCTGTAACCTACTCAGAACTTGCTCTAAACGTTGTAAATGCGTTTCTCGGTTAGGACCCGTAATTAAAATATCATCAAGAAAAATACACGTTCCCTCTATTCCCGATAATAGTTGTTCCATTGTTCGTTGAAATATAAACGGGGCATTTGACAAACCAAAAACTAACCTATTGTAACAAAATAATCCTTTATGAGTGTTTATACACGTTAAGCGTTTTGACTCGTCCAGAACCAACTGAGAGTATGCGCGCGATAAGTCCAGTTTAGAGAATTCCACTCCCCCGTGTAGCCTCGCAAATAAATCCTCTATTCTCGGTAATGGATAATTATCTAAGTACAAAACTTTATTAAGCGTGACCGAAAAATCGCCACAAATGCGTATATTTCCATCGGGTCGCAATACGGGGACGATAGGAGTAGCTACATCGGAATGATCTATTTTCTCCAGTATACCTAACTCGACTAATCGCTGCAACTCTGCCTCCACTTTTGGTTTAAGAGCTAAGGGCACCGGACGTGGTTTAAAAAATTTCAATGTACTATCGGGTTTAATTTTTAAGGTTATTTTATATTTGTTAAATTCACCTAATTCGTCTGAAAATAATTTGGCATATTTGTTTTTAAATTGATCTCCCAAATCGAGATTTTGTAAATTATTACAGTAATTGGTACTTAGTTGCAAGTCAAACGCACATATGAAATTTCGTCCTAATAAAACGGGTTTCTTGGATTTATTTTCCGAGACGAACATTTTAATCTGTTTTGTGCGACCTTCGTAAATCACCGGCAACGTAACGCATCCTTTTGGAATAAGCTTACTTTCATTATAGCAATTAAAAACTTCTAACGACGGCTGCAACTCGTACGCGGCGAAAACATTCATGTACAATGAGTAAGGAAGAATTGAAATTGCACTACCGGTATCTATCTCACATAAAATGTTTTCGCCCGCTAAAGACACCGTCTCGAGCATAGGTTTCTCATTAGTGCATTTTATATTAAAAAGATCGAAACTACCTGTGATGGTGTCGTCGTCATCCGCAGTCAGGAAATGGTTGCTCCTGTATTTCGCCTTACCCGTACACATACGCTTCAAATGACCTTTGACCTTACATTTAGTGCACGTGAAATTTATAAAACGACACTGATCTTTCGAATGACTTTTATAACCACACACTTCACAACGAGAGTCTAGCATGACGGCAGATCGCGCCGCTCCGCTGCCGGTCCGCACGGCGTACACGGGCGCCGGCGCCGCCGCGGCGGGCGCGGGCGCGGGCCCGGCGGCGCGTAGCGCCTGGCGCGCACAGCGGACACTTTGCGCTAATTCCAGCGCCCGGTTGAACGTCAAACTCTCCAAGTTTTGCGCGAATAACTTCTCCTTCTCCTTAATATCCTCCAATCCGAGGACGAACCGATCACGAAGCATAGTGTCGAGTTCCGTTTTAAACCCACAATGCTCTGCTAAATTACGCACTCGCGTTGCCCATTCGGCTAAATCTTCCCCGATGCGCTGCTCCGCCTTATAAAACTTATAACGCTCGGCAAAAGAACTTTTCTTTGATTCGAAATGAGCGTCAAAATGCTGTATAAGCGTCTTATATTCGACATTATCGAGCTCCGTCGGAAACAACAAACTCCTTGCAACACGGTACGTGTCTTCCACCAACGCCGTCAACAGGATTGCCTTTCGTTTGGCTCCAGATTTATCCGAATCATCGGTAATATCGTTTGCCGTGCAAAACTGGCCTAAACGACTCTTAAATATCGCCCATTCCTGTGTTCGATGGTCGAAAGTGAGACTGCCACCAAACATGTTCCCGTGACTCGCCATAATTGCTTCTTATCGCTTGATTTCATTTACCTATATCCACTAAACACTAAACACACGCGTGAATTACTAAATCGTCGCCAATTTGTGGTATTTAGGCTAGGAAACGATATTGAAACACGGAGCTCACGTTAACAGTTTAATCTATAATTACAGACAGCCTGAGGGTAGGGGTATAAATCCCAACTACCGACGACATATGCCATAAATACCGAGAGCGAAAGGCGCACCTGAATCTCCTCTATCGTTTCAACTATACGCTGCCAACAACACGACTATACCTACGTATGGCGAAAAAACATACGAACTCGACCTTAACCTGCGCCGTCCGTTCAAATGGAAGTTTATTGTTGCCGCCGTGTCGAAACCAATCCTCGGAGCAGATTTTCTGAATCATCACGAGTTAATAGTCGACGTGACGAACCGAAGATTGATCGACGGAAAGACATTGCTCACTACAAACGCACAAATTTGTAAAACGAACATACCTACAGTTCGGAGCATCCGCGTAGGACAAACCTATCACGACATACTTGCTGAGTTCCCTGGAATTACAAGACTTACATCAATGAAACTCAGTCCGAAGCACACAGTCGAGCATGTCATTGAAACAATTGGTCAACCTGTTCACTGCCGAGCGAGACCAATCGCACCTCATCGCTACGAACAGGTCAAAAAAGAATTTCAAAACATGATAGAACAAGGCTTATGTCGTCCTAGTAAGAGCCAATGGTCCTCACCGTTGCACGTAGTGCCTAAGAAAAATGGAGATCTACGTGTATGTGGTGACTACCGAAGACTCAACGCCATCACGATACCCGATCGCTACCCTATACCACGCATACGCGACTTTACGTATCAACTCGCCGGGAAAACAATTTTTTCTACGATCGACCTCAATCGTGCCTACCAGCAACTTCCGATCAGCGAGCGAGATATTGAAAAATCGGCGATCATTACGCCGTTCGGATTGTTTGAATTCCCGCGTATGTGCCCAGGCTTAAGGAACTGCGGTCAAACATTTCAAAGGTTCATACACGAAGTACTCAGAGGGCTGGATTACGTTTTCCCGTTCGTCGACGACCTACTAGTAGCTTCAACCACCGAGGAGGAACACCGAGCACATTTACGCGTTATCTTACAACGTCTCGATGAATACGGAATCACAATAAACCCCGCAAAATGTGTTTTTGGTCAACCTACGGTGAAGTTTCTCGGCTACGAAGTGAACAAAGACGGTATCCAACCACCGAGAGAAAAAGTACAAGCAATCGCCGATTACCCAAAACCTAAAACAATCGAAGAATTACGACGTTTTCTCGGTATGATAAACTTTTATCGAGAAAATATCAAAGACGCCGCAATAATTCAATCTCCACTCTGCAAGTATCTACACAACGCGAAGAAAAGAGACAAGTCGCAAATCGAATGGACTGAAGAAGCTACGCAAGCCTACGAAGCGTGTAAAACGAGCATACAAAACGCCGCCCTACTCGCACACCCTCAGCACGAAGCTCGACTCGCGATATTTTGTGACGCCTCAAACACCGTGGCTGGCGCTGTTTTACAACAGTTCACTAACAAAAAATGGCAGCCACTCGGATATTTCTCGCGCAAGTTCACAGAAGCTCAAAAAAAATACAGCACGTTCGATCGAGAACTCCTGTCAATATATTTATCGTTAAAACATTTTAGAAAAATGTTTGAAGGAAGACCGCTAACAATATTCACAGACCACAAGCCGCTCACATTCGCATTTACGAAATCATCAAACGACGGCGAATCACCGCGACGCACTCGACACCTACTTTTCATAAGCGAATTCACGACCGATATTCGCTATGTAAGTGGGAAGGAAAACGCTGTAGCGGACGCACTTTCGCGCATCGACGCGATTACCTGCCCAACGCCGATCGACTTCAAAGAGTTAGCCGCAGCGCAAGAAAGGGATAGCGACATTCAATGCCTGCAGCAACAAGAAAATATATCACTGAAAAAAATCAAGATTCCCGGAACTGACTTTAACATATACTGCGAAACTACTACAGGCAACGATCGTCCGTACCTACCTGCGGATTACCGACGCACTGTATTTGACTATATGCACAACATTAGTCATCCTGGCACTCGCACCACGCGCAAGATGATTGCAAGCAAATACTTCTGGCCTTCAATGAATAAGGACATCGGAACATGGGCAAAAGCATGCATCGCATGCCAACGAACAAAGATACAGCAACATACTACAAGTACTTTATCAACGTTCCAACCTACAGCCCGTTTCGAACACGTACATTGTGACATCATCGGTCCAATGCCAACAACGTCCGACGGTTACCGTTACTGCCTAACAATCATTGACCGCGCAACTCGATGGCCCGAAGCGATCCCGCTAAAAGAAGTCGCCGCTGAAGAAGTCGCCAAAGCTGTCTACGAAGGATGGATGTCAAGATTCGGATGCCCAGCTACAATAACAACGGATCAAGGTCGACAGTTCGAAAGTCGAATATTTGCGCACCTAACACAGCTGCTTGGTATCGCAAAAACGCGCACAACGCCGTACCATCCGATATGCAACGGTGTCCTTGAACGATGGCATCGAACGATTAAGACAGCACTAAAAGCTAGACTCTTATCCGCTAAAAGTTGGATTAACGAGCTACCTACAGTGCTTCTAGGTGTCCGTGCGGCGCTCCGCGCCGACACAAACGTAAGTGCAGCGCAACTTACATACGGATGCAACATTCGTCTACCCGGGGAGTTTCTAACAAACGCAACAAGCAACAACGTCATAATGGACAGCTCCTACGTCGAACAACTGAGAGAAACCATCCGACAACTGAAACCAGTACCGAGTCAACCGCATAGCAACAAAAGATCTATCTTCATTCACCGCGATCTAACTACGTGCGATTACGTGTTTATTCGAGTCGACGCAGTTAGAAAGCCACTGCAGGCGCCATACGACGGTCCCTACAAAGTACTGAATCGAACCGACAAGGTTTTCACTATTCAGTTACCTACACGAGAGGCAAAAATTTCAATCGATCGTCTTAAGCCTGCATACACCATAACAGAAAATGCAGAGCCCAATTCGGTGCAGAGACAAGGACCTGTGATCACCTACACACCAAGTCCAGCGACGACGCTTTTATCGCCGCCGTCCACACAATCGCCGCCGACGCTGACACCGACGCCGCCGACGCTGACACCGACGCCGCCGACGCTGACACCGACGCCGCCGACGCCGATGCTGCCGACACCGACACCACCGGCCTGTGCAAGGAGAGGCCCTGCAACATCTTCTACAAATAAGAACTCAGTATTGATTCCTACGGATTCACGACAATCACGGATGACCCGCAGCGGACGCATCGTTCGTCTACCCGTACGCTTCGCTGAGGAGGGAGCCATGTAGCCGACGTGTCCGTCCACTACAACATCGTTTAGCATGTAGATATAGAATAGCTTATTAATAATTAGAAATAGAAATAGTTTTATAACTAGAAAATAGAATACGTAAATCCATTTTCGTAGCAACGTAATAAAATAACAGTTAGTTCTCGTAAGCCGGACCCCGTAAGGTTGCACTATGTTATTGTATAACCTGAAACCGTTACGGTCGACTATTGTTCAATGTTCACTCATTAAGTTCCGTAACGTTATTGTATTATATTTGTTTATTAGGGTTCACCTCCGCAGAATTTCGGCAGAGTCAAAGAAGTATTGTCCATTTTATTGTGTATAATTAAGCGTAGTTTTAGTTGCGTGGGAAACTTTCGGTACCGTTACACCGTTATCAGGAGATAGTAATGTTACCTCAAAAGGACCAAGGATACGGTTATACGCGTCATTCCCTCGCACGCACTCGTTCGGTAAACGTCAACCTCCTGAGTATCGTTACGCTAGTAGAGCAAAATAGTGTTGCCTCTAGTCTAGTTAAGCTTTCACGAATAAAATAATCTTCGACGATCAAGATCTATCTTTAAGGAGTATTTCCCTCGATACCAAAACACGCATTACCTAAAGATAGATAAAGCCCTAAACGAACTACGTAAATTGCCTAACCTAGGGCCTAGTGCAGTGGATTTGAATGATTTTGCCATTAAAGTAGTGAACATTGTGACGACACTTGCAAGTTTAGACCGACGTGCGTATGCAGGTAATCCGTTTCTTATACGTGAAATTACAGAACGCCTGTCACCCCACGTCCGATCGCGCTGGTGCCAGTATGCAGAAGAAAAGCTCGAGCAGGCTGAGAGCGAGCTCACGCTCATGGTCAACTTTCTGCTCGACATCAGCGACAAGGAATTGCAGTACAGCCATGCGCGCGGAAGCGTCAATCGTCGCAGCGCGCCAGCGCCTATGCGTGAGGACATACGCGTAGGCCGGAGAACCTCAGCGTCAAACCCTCAGCCGTCAAATGGTGGAGCGATCCGCAAGTATAACTCAAGTCGTGTGCAAACGTATACCACTGACAAATTAGAACCTTGCCTTTGCTGTGGTGGCGTGCACACTGCTACAAATTGTAAACGTGTATTAGATATGAGTGTTGCGGCTCGATGGGAATGGGCGAAAGATAATAAGATTTGTTTTAAATGTCTTAACAGGAGACACAGGCGTGGCAACTGCAAGGCGGGTGTATGCGGAGAGCGAGGATGCCAGCACCCGCATCACCCGCTGCTGCATGATGAATCTATACTCCTACGAAGGGAACTACAATCTTCACGGCGTGACGAAGCGGCCTCAGCTACGCCTGCCAGCGCGCCCATCGAGCCCGAGCGCGCACAGAGAGAGCACACGTTGACGACGGCGGAAAGAGAGGGGGCACTACCGGCTCACCACTTCGTGCTGAACACAGAGCACCAAGAGCCGTCAGACGTTTTGCTTAAGGTAATACCTATACTTTTATCTGGACCGACAGGCGAGATCAAATGCTACGCGCTCTGTGACGATGGCTCGACTATTAGTCTGTGCGAGGATTCGATAGCCGACGCCGTGGGTGCTGTGGGCGTGGAAGCGCCACTACACATCAATGGGATTGGTCCCATGTCAACAATCGAGCCCAGCCGACGCGTGACGGTACAAATACGCGGGCTGACCGGAGGACATACCCATCTCGTCAGACTTAGAACGGTAAAGAACCTAGGCATTAACTCTCAACAAGTGCCAAGAACATTAGTTAAGCAGTACGAGCACCTGAGAGGCCTGCAGGAGGCCACATATGACACCGCCACGCCTCGGGTACTCATCGGGTCAGACAACTGGCATATGATATTTCCACTTGAGGCTCGTATCGGAACAAGGAGAGAACCCGCTGCAGTTAGGATAGATCTTGGCTGGTTAATATATGGACGCGCGCCGCAGACCCCGCGACGAGCTGAACGAGTGCTGCATCTCTCACAAGCAAGCGAACGAGATGGTGCGTTTGCTGTGACTGCAGACGTAGAAGAGATGTTCTTGAGAATCCAGATCCGTGAAGAGGACAGAAACTCGCAGATGTTCCTGTGGCGAGCGGCGCGTAGAAGCGGCGTCCCTGACGTGTACCGGATGAGGTCAATGGTGTTTGGAATCGCGAGCTCCCCATTCCTTGCACATTCGGTAAGAAATTATAATGCTTATGCTTATGAGAACCGCTACCCGAGGGCCCTTGAAGACATAGTTAGAAACCACTATATGGACGACTACGTTTCAAGCTATGAAAACGAAGCAGACGCTATCGCGTACGCCGAAGAGGTATCCGCTTGCCATGCGCACGCTGGATTTCATCTCCGCGGGTGGTCTAGTAACTCGCCACTTCTCATAGAACGGATTCCAGAGGAACTACGAGCCGACACACCCGCACCGATTGGCGATAAGGAACAAAAGGTATTGGGTCTAACCTGGGATGCGAGGACAGACCATCTCGGCTTCAACACTACCATGATCCGAGTCCCAAGCGAAGTTAAGGAACGTAAAAGGGCTCCAACGAAAAGAGAGACTCTCAGCGCAGTAATGAGTATATATGATCCGTTAGGAATAATCTCTTATTTCTCAATTACAGTAAAGATCCAGCTTCAGCGACTCTGGAGCCTGGGTTTGGATTGGAACGCTCCGCTGCCACCAGACGAGTGTGAGGAGTTCCAGACATGGCTGCGAGCGCTAGAACACGTCGGTAGACTGCGCATTCCCCGCCACTACGGACCTATGGAAATGGTGAGACGAACCCTCCATATTTTCGTTGATGCCTCCTCACAAGCATATGCAGCGGTCGCTTATTGGCGTATCGAAAGACGAGGGGAGGTCTACGTCAGCCTGATCGTGGCAAAGGCTAAAGTGGGACCAACGCGCTCTATTTCGATTCCACGAGCGAAGCTACAGTCGGCCTTGATCGGAGCTCGACTGAAGAAAACTATCCTAGAGCAACACAGGTACGAGGTAGCGGAAGTCGTAATATGGTCCGACAGCCGAACAACACTCCATTGGGTACGGGAAAATGCACGCCGTTACAGCGCCTATGTCTCGCACCGCCTGGGCGAGATCGCTGAGCTCACGGAACCAGAACAGTGGCGATGGGTGCCGACACGCCAGAACGTCGCAGACGACGCCACCCGAGCGGACAGCACACGTGAGTTTGACATAACACACAGATGGTTCCAAGGACCCGCTTTCCTACGGCTACCGACAACAGAATGGCCACAAGAACCATTGAACCAGCCAGAACCAGAGCTACAAGTACTGGAGGTCAAGCAGTGCTTTGTGAGTCGCGAGGTTGCCTCGCCACCGTTGCCTGATGTGAGCCGATTTTCAAGCTACGACCGTCTACTGGGTACCACTGCAAGAATGTTGCAATTTATAGACATTATAAAATCCAAAGCTACGATGAATTTACAAACCAAACATATTCTGGCCGCTGAACGTTTATTATTGCAGAGAGCGCAGAAGGAGGACTTCGCTGACGAGCTACGGAGCCTCCGCCGCGGCGAGCCTCTAACCAAAGGCAGCGCGCTCTTCGAACTGGACCCCGAGCTCGCAGCTGACAACGTGCTCCGCATGCGGGGGCGCATCGACGCCGCACCCGTGCCTATCAACAAGAGTCCGGCCATTCTACATGGACGCAACCGGTTGGCCAGACTTATTATATTTAGAATGCATAGAAGAGCGGCGCACGCTAATAATGAACGCGTTGTAAACGATGTTAGACAAGAATATTGGATATTGCGCCTAAGACCGACTGTGCGTGCAATCGCAAGCACTTGTCAACTCTGCCGCATTAGAAAAGCGACTCCACGCGCCCCGCCTATGGGAGATTTGCCGCTGTCGCGCATAGAGCCATTTTGTAGACCCTTTACAAACACTGGTGTAGATCTATTCGGTCATATTACAGTTACCATCGGGAGGAGACACGAGAAGCGCTGGGTGGCGCTCTACACCTGCCTGACGACCCGGGCGGTGCATCTGGAGCTGGTGCATTCCCTCAGCACTGACTCCGCCATCATGTCACTTCGTCGCATGGCCGCGCGACGGGGCTGGCCCCGCACTATGTGGAGCGACAACGGAACCAATTTCCGTGGCGCTACGGCTGAGCTACGGGCTGCCTATGAAGAATGGCTGCCCGCACTGCAGCAGTACGGCCTGCAGTATCGCTTGGACTGGCGATTCATTCCCCCCGGAGCCCCGAACCAAGGCGGCGCCTGGGAGCGGATGGTCCGCTCTGTGAAGACTGCTCTCATGGCGACGCTACACTCGCGAGCGCCCAAGGAAGAGGTGCTTGCGACTCTACTGGCCGAGGCCGAGGCGTGCGTTAACGCTCGGCCTCTCACACATGTCTCGGTCGATCCACGCGATCCCGAGGCACTGACACCGAACCATTTCCTGCTCAACGGCCCCACGGGGACTCCTCTCACTGGCCCCTGTGGCGAGGTCAACCGACGAGCCTGGAAAGTCAGCCAGGCACTCGCCGACTCCTTTTGGCGTCGCTGGGTGCGCGAGATCTTACCTACCCTCGCCCCGCGACGATCTTCAGCGACGGGCGAGCGACCACTGGCGGGCGGCGACCTAGTCATCGTCGTCGACCCCTCATTACCACGCAACGTATGGCCACGAGGCGTGGTTGAACGAGTTTACCCGGGCCCAGACGGTGGCATTCGCAGCGCGGAGGTGCGGACCAAGGGCGGCACCTTCAAAAGACCCACGACCAGGCTGGCTGTCTTGCCGGTCGATCCAGAGTCGACGTAGCAAGTCGACGAGGGGAGTGTGGGCGACAGCCGACACGCAATCGAATGTATGTTATTATTCCGTAGATAACCCTAAGTTATAAATTCCTTACTTAAGTTGTAATAGCAAAAATAAAGATCTTTATCAACGTAGGTAGCCTAAGACCTAGGTAGACTATGTATTATGTCTAAGTTGTAATGTAAATTAAGACCTAAACTGAACCGTTAATTCAGAATAAGCCCTAGAACCTTTCTTGATCCCAGTCATGAAATAATGAGCCCGATTATGCCTATACTTTATATTACGTGGTTAGAGCGAGAGAATGTGAGCTAAACAGGTAATACATAGGAATGGTAAATTTCCCCAAAATAATTGGGGAAAATCTTTGGTACTCATACCTACTTCAAGCCTGAACCTGCGGGTAAAAGTACGTATGGGTATCATTGTGGAAAAAGGTAACGGTTATGATCTAGGTAAAATCTAGACTTTCACCTCTCTCCTTGAACCGTAGGATGAGATAATATGCATAACACGTGCCGAA
The DNA here is from genome assembly GCF_033807575.1 of Cydia pomonella. NCBI lineage: Eukaryota > Metazoa > Arthropoda > Insecta > Lepidoptera > Tortricidae > Cydia > Cydia pomonella. The sequence continues at coordinate 34,016 of NW_026907750.1, read as the reverse complement.
CTGACAGATTTGGCTCATTAAATCTGGACTTTGTAGCTAAACCGTAATCATGCGCTCGTTTAAACTATTGCAAGCTTATAGAACTTAATTAGACTCGTCTAAAAACATATAGTTATATAACCCCACGATTTAGCTCGAAGTAGGAAGCCTAGATAATTACCAAATGGAAAGACAAAATGTAGGAAAATACGTCTAAACTTGTGCATTTTTACGCAGCAACGTGGACCAATCACAGACGCTAAACCGCTCGCGTTAGTTAATGTGACAAAGTTATAACAATTCCGTTCGAGCGGCATTACCATCATGAGAGCCGCTAATCCTTGCCTGTGATTGGCCCAAATTTATGCCGCTAAAACATACAAATATGGGTGGACTGGAAAAAGCCAGTCAGTCAGCTGCCCACACCGTCCCCAAAATGACGGCCAACAGACCACCCCACCAGTCGGTGGGGAAGCGACCCGCGACAGCCGCCGCAGCCATTGTGCGGTAGCGGCCCCTCATACCCCCCTGACGGGGGGTATCGACAGATCACTCATGCAAGCCAGTCAGTCGCCATTCCGGACCCGAAATAAGTGAACGTAAACCTAAGTGCTTAAGTTGATCGTAAAACTATAACTTGTGAGAACCTATTAATAAGATCCATTTGTAAAATCAGACCCTTTTTTATTTTTGAGCTATCGTAGATGTTCCTGTAGGCGACCGTCACCTACAACCAGCATTTAAAAATAATGAATTATATTCAATAAACAGATTCATTAATAAAAAATAAGAAGATAAATACAGTGTTTATTAGTTTGCAAGAAGAATTTGAAGTACCTATGGCTTACAAATTTCGTGGCATGAGAATTGTACTTATAAGAGTATAGGTACTTAGACCTACCTATACTCTAGCTTCCTACCTAGGAATGATAAATATTATAATATCGTTAACTTTAATACAAATAATAGTGTTTTTTATTTCATTGTTATTAATAGTTTATAAAGGCTGAGTACTGGGTACACAAAGGCTGCTTACTGGATTTTAGAGGCTGACTACTGGAGAAAAGTGCCATTTTTTGTTTAATCTTAATTATAGATATTATAAAGAGGATTGTTATTTTTTGACATACTTTATTTCAAAACTATAATAAACACTTGATCTAACCATGTCATGCGTTTATTTATCCGACTAATCCTGTAGAAACGTCGAGAGTACAAACTTTAAAAATGCGTTATAAGGCTGACTACTGGTGCCTTTACCCTATCATTGATTTTTCCTATCTACTACTCGTTGTGGAGCCATCATCAGCAGTAAGCAGTAGTATCATAAACATGTTAAAATGTTTACAAGCCCTCGCATTAAAAATGATAGAAATACAACACAAATTAATATTGACCTAACTGATAAAGTATTAAGGTTGATATTCAAATGAACATCGAATCAAAACATCACCAAAGACGATGAAGATAAAACCTCTTTAAGAACGTTGATTATGAAGAAAAAAATGTCACAATTGGGTGAGATACGATTATTCCAAAGTAACCAGACTCGGATGACATTCAGTTTGACACTTGTCATGTAAAAAGTTAATCGAGCAAACTACTGACGATACGTTTTACGTTAATATGCGAGTGTATTGCGCGACGTGACACTTGACAATTCTGAAAGTTAGCTCACTACTTTCATAGTTAAATTCTTTTCGCATGTTGGCAGACCTGGGTGGTAATCATCAAATTACGAAGTACAGTCCATGTGCGATCTTCCGGCGTATAAAGATCGCTACTTTATTTGTTCAAGCTATAGGTACCTACCAGAAAACATAAGAAAACAACTTAAAATTTGTATTTAATTACTCAAGCATTTTGATTTGAGCTAGTTCGGCAGATCAGCTCGAACAGCGCATACATATATGCAGTTCTGTTTGTGATTTGTAACTATTAATAGTAACTTGGCAAAGGCGGATCTCGCCTGGGCTGGGTAATTATGTATCTATTTGCTCTGATATTTTTTCTAATCTCATACTGTGGGGACTTTCAGTTTGAGACTTAGAGCAACACCGGCTTTCGGCACGTCAGAAGGAAGGAGCCTAAGCGATATCTTACAGAACAAATAATTCTGCCATTTTTTGCGGGGGGAAACGTGCACACTGTACACAGTCGCACTTCTCACTCACTAAATACAAAATCCAATCTGTAATGACGACACAAATACATAGAAAATGACACACGTCAAAGACAAATCTTGCACACCTCAATCTCTTTTTGTGTACGGACGAGTCACAACATGCACCGCCATAGGCACAGTTGTGCCTATGCTTTGGCAGAGGGGAAATAGTATGAAAGCCATCTCCCTTCCCTGTGTTGCTCGAAGGTTTGAGATGGTATTAAACTCTGCGTTGTGGTAGACAATACTATTTCTGCAATTCTCTAGTTTGCTTTTCTAAGAATACTGTTTTAATCAATTACAGGGCTCCGGCAAACTATTGCTACTTTTGTGGAGAATGATCACAGTTACTGCCAACCACGAAGAGGACCATTGCAGTCAAGACCTTTGGTTGATATAACAAACTTGCCTGGGCCATCAGTTGACTCTGCCATACATCCAATACCTTCTGGATCTACTTCAACTACTTGCATAACAGTGTCAAGCGAAAAGTATACTCGAAGATCACACACAAAATTTGATGCAGGTAATAAATGTTTTATAATACTTACAAGTTGTTACTTTTGCGATTTCTACCTACCTACTAGGGATTGCTCCCGGAACTGAGTATGAACAGCGAGAACCGGGAATTCCCGGGTTCGGTACTGTATTTGTATATATATTTTGAAATTTGATTCAGACAACAACATACAAATACAGACTAACATACATATAAGTTTCATATATGTACTAACTAAACACTATTTTGGCTATAGAACGGCGTGGCTCCGTTGAATCGTGTGCTCTTGTGTGGCATTCGGCAGTTTGACCAGGAACCTCCGAAACTCCCTTCAGCCAGAAGTTGGCTCACTCGATTTTTTTTTTTATTTCAGACTTTCAAATCCATATTGACAATATATATGACCAGCTGACAGTGTTGAAACCCTGTTTAAGTATAACAAAATATTCTAACCTATTTTTTTTTTCAGACCAAACCTTCGAGTATTTACAATCTAAAACTGAAGCAAGGTGCTCTCGAAAACTACGGCAGAAAGAAAACGAAATAAGACGATTGCGGCAAAAGGTTCTAAAAACGAAGTTACATCTTTTACAAATACGGAAAGCTGCCGCTAGCAGAGAATTTGAGAAATTTGCTCAGCACATGTCGGAGTCATCAAAATTATTCACAAGAATGCAGATTTTTGAAGGGGGAAAAAAAAACATGGGCGTAGATTCTCCATGGAGGAAAAAATATTATCTCTGTCAATTTTTAAGAAAAGCCCTAAAGAATACAAACTAATGTGTAAGCATTTTACTTTACCATCTAAGAAGGTTTTGAAATCATTGCTAGCACAAATCAAACTAACAACAGGAATCAATAGTGTAATTTTTGATCAATTAAAAGAGACAGTTTCAAAGATGTTGCCGCAAGATCGTCTGTGTACGTTAGTATTTGATGAAATGTCCATTTCTCCACAAGTACAATACAATGTTTATACAGACGATCTTGTTGGTTTTGTAAACTACGGTAATGAAAAAAAACCTGAGTTTGCAAATCACGCATTAGTTTTTATGGTTAAAGGTATTATAAAAAAATTTAAGCAACCAGTGGCATATTATTTTACGAATTCTTTAAAAACGTTGCAACTCAAACAAATTTTAATTGATGTTATACGTCATTTGCAAGCTACTGGTTTGCGTATAGTGGCGACAGTTTGCGACCAAAGCTCGACAAACGTGAGCGCAATAAAGAGTTTAATTTCCGACACCAGAGCAAACTTTATACGAGCGGGGAAAGAATGGAGGGATGAGATAATATGTATCGACAACACGGAAGTATTCCCGCTGTTTGATGTTCCCCACTTATTAAAAGGCATTAGGAATAACCTAATAAATAAAGATATGCACTATATGCACGAAGGCAACATAAAGGTTATTAAGTGGGAACATTTTCAGAGAGTTTATGCAGCAGACAAAATGCACGGTGAATTAGTACATTTGCCCAAATTAACTAATGAACACATCGATCCCGGCAAAATAAGGAAAATGCGGGTAAAAAATGCAGCTCAGGTGCTAAGCCACAGTATGGCGTTGGCTACTGATAGCTTTACTGCAAGAGGAGATGTACCTTCAGAATGTCGGGATCTGATACCATTTGTTTTATTAGTTGACAAATTATTTGACTCGCTTAACGCATCAAGCTTTTCACCACCCAGTGGAAAACAATATAGAGTTGCCGTAAAAAGAAACTCTCCCCATTTCGAGTTATGGGAAAAAGCGCTTAAAATGTTAAAAACCGTTAAATTTACGGTTAATAATATTGTAAAATCTGTGCCAACTATAAATAATTTAATCAGGACAATTGAAGGATTTAAATCAATATGGAAATTGTTGTCTCAAAAGTATTTAATTACCGCAATGCTGACGCGTAATTTTAATCAGGACTCACTTGAAAATTTTTTTGGAAGTGTTCGTAGTTTAGGTGCAAGAAATGTGACACCAAACTGCGTGGGTTTTGAAGCAGCATTTAAAACGTTGCTATTAAACAATTTTAATAGTAATCACTCTATAAACTCCAATTGTGAGGAAGATTCCAATGAGTGTTTACAATCATTGACGTTTTTTATTCAAAACAAAAATAAAACCTCTGCTTCATCTCAATCACAAAATGTAGTCATTGATCAACCTTTGAATATCATGCGAAATTACACGAATATTGTAAACGAAAAAGAAGGGGATGATCAAAGAACTTACGTTTGCGGATGGGCCTTGACTAAAAGTTTACAAAAAGTTGTTAAAGGTTGCGAAAAATATAAAAATAAGCTACTAGGCAACCCTGACAAAGGGCTGTATAAATATATACGTGCTAAAGAATATACGACAAATAAGAAGTGGCTATGTTATCCTTCCGAATGCCTAATAGCTTGTTTTCAAGAAATACAAGAAACGACAATTGCATTTCTTAATAGTGATTGCTATGTAAAAAATATTAAAGAAAGAGTAAAAGGTTTTATAGATCTGTTTATTGATTTTGAATTCTTGGATTTTTTGTATTTGTATTTGTATTTATTTATTTGCTGAATATGGGTTTACAAAGGTGTACAATAATATATTTTAGTCCAACCATACTCTGCTTAGTGTAGCATGCAAATTTAAGGTAGATATAGTCGCACTATAACATAAAATAACATGAAAATATTAAAAATAACATGTCAGATTAATTATTAACATTAGAAAAATCATGCAGCGATTTATTACAATTTTAAATTTCTATAACTGTTCAATTTCATAATCAAAGTATTCATGTATGGAATAAAAGCACATGTCACAAAGCCATAAAAATAATTTTTTTTTAAGGTGGTTCGATTTTCATACAAAAAACAATCGCTATTTATTAATTCATTACACAATATTATTACATAAATAGTTGCGCATCTATCTACTTTCGAATATTCATTTGCGCTAAATTAATAGAAAAACTTTGTTTCATACAGAAATCATGCAATAATCAACGTTATATTTTTATAAATTTTACTCATGTGTGTGTGACAAATGTCGTGTACAAATACATTGCGGCGTTGCCACCCCGCCTCGGACGGCCATCGGCGCGACGTTGCGATGTTTGACGCGTTTTTAGCTGACTCTGTCGACACTGACACTCAGTGTGACCAGGCGTACGATAATTGTCGTACATGTACGATAATTTGGGCCCCGGTATGACGAAATGTTCCAAAGAGCATTATCGTACACTAAAGTACTATAATTTCAACCCTTGGATGATGCCACCTTAAAAGTCTAGTAATTTGAAGCAAAATATGACACTTTCTCTCAGAAATAGGCTAAAATTAGTATCTTTTGGGTGTTCGGCTCCTTGGTGTAAGTTTAAAGTTTAAAATGTCACAATTTCCTGTATACCGTTTGAGTCTATCCCAAAAATACACAAACATAAACCGATTTTTTGCGCAATTTAGACGAAAATTGTCTTTTTTTTATTATTAATTGGAAATTTAAGCTTATTTTGCTAGACATTTTAGGGGCTGCCTTTTGATTGGCGTACGATATTTTTTTCAACGGTACAATAATATTGACACTCAAGTACGATAATTCTCTTCCGCTCACCTGGCAACACTGCTGAAACTTGACAGGACCTGGGCCTACCGCGAAAACCTAAATTCGCAAATTGCGGGGATCTTTCTCTTTTACTCTCACTAAGACGTAATTAGAGTGACAGAGAAAAATGCCCGAAATTGACGAATTTCGATTTTCCCGATAGCCGCCCTGGTGCTTCAGGTACTTGATAGAAAACAACGCCGCCGCATGTTCTGAATTGTGATTTTATGTGTTTTTGGATTGAAAATGATAGCAACGTCTAAATCAAGTTACAACAATCACCGATATTCTGGTCCGCGAAAAACCAGGATAAGTGTAACTGTAATTGGAGTCTACAAAAATTAGTATAGTCAAGTTAAGAAAAAGTATGGAAGTAAGTCGTGTAGTCGTGCTTTTTTTGGATTTGTTAGATGGCGCAACTAGATTGTTTCCCCCGAGTTGCACCGTTTCTATTATGTATGGAAGACCGTTAAATTTTAGGTATAAACTATAAAGTGCCGTAATTTTGGAGTAAATTAAAAGCTATTAGGTTCAAGCTAAGTAGTGTATAGAGAATACCTTGGTGCATAGTATATCTTAATTAAATAGATGTGCAATGTATGATACCCTAAAAAAATTTTTTTTTTTCGATTGCGGCTCGAGGATAAGTCAGTCGGTTGGTGCAATCTCAAGTTAAGCTTTTTAAAGCATTATAAACATTCAGTTAACTTTGCACGCCTGGGCAAATTATGGAACATGTATTTTTAATTATTTTGTACATTGTGCTTCGGGAGAAATTAAGAGAGACGTGAAAATTTTAAAAACGGTACTTATCTAAAGACACTACATTTGCACTAAATAAAAAATAGATTTTTATTACCGGAAGTTTGTCAAAAAGTAAATAGAATTAATCGCAACGAACTGCAAGCGAAGGTGGTTGGCAGCACGCGGCGCGGGGCGCGCGGGGCGGGGAGATAGCGCAGCGCGCAGCTAGGGTTTGCAATATCCGACAATTTTTCGGATCCGGATACATAGAAATAGGATATCAAGAACGACTGTCAAACTTCAAAAGTGCGACCAAAAATGAAATGCAAGTTTGTGCGTAAATTGTCTATGTGAGATCAAAAATAGTGATGTCATGTTACAACATATTAATAATCTATCGGTGTTTGACTGCTTTATCGACTACTTATTCAAATGTGTTTGATTGTATAAAAAAATGTTATACGAGTAGGTATGAAGGCGCTTCCCTTATGGTCATATAGGGCCCAAAAGGTGCCTTTGATGAAACCAGCATCATATTTTAGTATGCTGTTAAGCATGTTATTCTGACTAAAAAACCATCGGGAGACAGTTTCTAACGTGGTTAAGTCACCAGTTATGACGTCATCAAAATGGCCGGTGCCGTGTTCAGAATATTGCGTATAACACAGCAAGTATATCACATGCTAGCTTGTGTGGGGTGTCATAAAAAGCAAAATTAAATGCGCTACAATATCGTTTATACATTTAACCTTGTAAATACCATAATTTGTGAGAAATTTTAAGTTTTATTTAAATTTTCCCGGAAAAAAATCCGTTTTTTGTTTTCATCAACTTTACTAGTAACTTTACAGGAAGACATTGTATCAAGATATTAATGCTACATTAATAAGCTATAAAATTCCATTAAACTTTTGAAAATCGGTTTATAAACAAGCAAATTACACTATTTTTGTTCCATACCGGATGACACCACCAAGAGTCGGATGGCTGTTTCAATACAATTTGCAAGGCAAATGATGTTTAAGTAAAGGTAACTTGCTGAACGATATTTATAGTAAAGTAATATTTTCGATAAAAGTATTATTATCAAAATTAAGAATACCGAGATCGTTTTATTGTAGTTTACTCCGGATCTAGCTAATTAAAGTTACACACTAATTAAACAAAAATATTTATTTTTTTACGTATTATTTTGTCCCAGAGCATGCACCTTCGCATGCGCAAAACATAGTGTATTTAAATCCGTGTTTTACTCACCCACACCCTGTACAGCGTTCTTTGCACTTGCAAGACAATAGCTCCTTGCAGAGGTGTACGCTGGTCCATCATTTTTCTTTCGCCAAGCCTAGTAGCAAGAATCTAGCATTTGTGGGTCGCTATTCAGGTAAATTGGTCCCAATGTGGGTCTGTTAAGCCCTTTTTATATGCTGTAGGAGAGCATCCTGTTGAAGGAATATACTCGATCGCTCTGGTTTTTCCTAAACAAGATCCTCCTCGCAGTATTTACATTACCTATTTGTGTCCCTACTGGGAAGTTATATGTAGGGTTTGCAATTAGAATATTGTGATATTCTAATTATTCGAATATCCACCAAAATAAATATCCGAATAAACTGATTTAGATAACACAGAAATAACGTTTTTAACTATGTTTTAATACAATGATATCACCCCAACTAATTTTAAATGATTACTTGATTACTATAATAGCTAACATAATGTTATCTCAAAAACCGTACTTAATAAGGAGGGTATATCTGGATTAGCTGGTGCATAGTTGGAAATACATCCAATGCCTCACCTCGTGTTCATTCGTCATGAAATACTAACTATGAAGTGACCCAAAAAGAATCTTGGCCTTTGACACAAGAACAACGTCACTCTGCTCTATTCTGCACCACTCCACGCTAGTTCAAAAAAAAAAAAAAAATCAAATCAAAAATCAAAATTGTTTATTTCTTTCAAAAACCATGACAAATGTTACAGTGGCTGGTGTCTCCTTGTAAGTTATTTACAAAATAACCTGTGCTAGGAGGCACCGCTCTTCCATAGCTAAGTACAATCAGTATTATACAATTCTATTCTTAAAGCTATGTTCCTTAATTATTATATGAGTATGTGTGTGTGTGTGTGTGTGTGCGTGTGTGTGTGTGTGTGTGTGTGTGTGTGTGTGTGTGTGTGTGTGTGTGTGCCCATGTGTGTATGTATGTTTGTGTGATCTGGCTAGGCTACATATCCTAATAATTCTTCCACCTGATCGTAATTTTTATCTTCCAACCACTTTGTTATTTTATTTTTTACATCATATTGCAGCATTGGATATATATCTAGTGCTTTGTTTAAGGTATTATATAAGTGAGATGAACGTTTGTTATACTGTCTACTAGCAAAAGTTGTGTACGTTTTAGGTAGGTGCATAGCAATATCTTTCCTCCGTCTTGTCAGAATGTTGCGGTCATAAGTTGTGGTTTTATGCTTTCTTAGGACAGCGGTTAATATATACAATTTTCTGACAGTAAGCAACTTACACATTTGATATAGCTTGTCAGTTGAGAACCACATCTTCTTAAAATACATAATTTTGAGAAGACTACGCTGAGCTCTCTCAACGTCAATAAAGCGAGTCTTAGCAGCGCCACCCCAAACAGGCAAACAATAGGTTAACACGGATTGAACTAATGATGTGTAGATCTCTTTTAAAAGATCTCTACCGTGACCAAGGGCACCCGGAACGACCCTTGGCACCACATGTCTTAAATTTTTAAAAATCCAATTAAGCTTTCGTAGACGTAATATAACATATTCGAGATGTTGGTACCAAGAGAGCCCCCGATCCACAAAGACTCCCAGATATTTTGTGCTATCAACTTTAAGTATAGCGGGACAGGTTTGCTGGGAACAGTTCAGTAGATTGTTACAACAGCTATGTATTTTAATGTCGAAACTATTCACAGGTTGTGTATTACTGTATATACTGTGACATATATAATTTGTTTTAGCGGTATTTAACGTAAGAATATTGTTCTTAAGCCATACATTAATAATTTCAAGTCCATTTTCCGCGAATTTCTGTACATCTTCCCATGAAGTACCAGTGAAGACGATGGCAGTGTCGTCAGCATACGAGAATATATCTGCATGTGGGATCTTTAAGTCGCACAAGTCATTAATATAAATTAGAAATAGCGTTGGTCCAAGCACAGAGCCTTGAGGTACTCCGTACGTCACGTCTTCATCTTCACTTGTACAGCTGCAGTCTCCCAGTTTCACCCTCTGTTTCCTGTTTGTTAAATAGTCCTGGAGAAGACGAAGCGGAATATCTCTTATCCCCATCCTTTCCAACTTGTGTAACAGTATAGGGACAGAGACGGTGTCAAAGGCCTTTTTGATATCTAAATACACAGACATACATTTAGATCCATTGTCAAGATGGTCAACTATTAGTGAAGTTAGAGCAGATACAGCATCTTCGGTAGATTTACCAGGTCTGAAGCCGTATTGAGACGGGGATAATAGGTTGAATTTATTTAAGTACTTAAATAATCTGGTATTCAATAACTTCTCCAGTATTTTGGAAATTGCTGGTAGAACAGATATAGGTCTATAATTATTTACATCGTCTCTGTCTCCACTTTTAAAAACTGGTGTAATGATTGATTGTTTAAGTGGATCTGGAAAAATTCCCTTATCAAAACAAATATTTACTAAATGCGTAATTATTGGAATCAGTACTGGCTTTGCAAGTTTAAGAAATTTATTGGAGATATTATCCCAGCCTGGTGCACTATTATTCTTAAGGCTTGATATTATGGATTGAACTTCATCATGGTCAGTATGGGACAGTATAAAGGAGTTTGGCTGAGACCGAAGGTTTAGAAGGTATGTTTGTTGTACGTTTTTATCCGGTTTAATATTTGTCGCAAGTTGCTTTCCTATATTGGAGAAGTAGCGATTGATGTAGTTTGCAGAAGCAACAGGTGTTGATTTGAGATGAAGGAGCTCAGAATTAGTCCTATTATTTTTATTAGTGTATGTAATATTTTTTATATTTTTCCACAGAAGTTTATTATTTTTAGAAGATTTACTCAATAGCTCTCTCTCATAATTACGTTTTAGTTTTTTTTATTAATTTATTGCAATTATTTCTATATCTTTTATATGTTATTTTTAGTATTTCGTTGAAAGGATCACTTTTTAAGTTCTTTTGCATAATATCTCTATTACGTATACAACGTAAAATTCCTGGTGTAATCCAGGGTTTTAAATTTCTGTATTGTTTAGGTATCGTTTTGATTGTAGTATGTTTATTTAGCACCGCTGTTATCTCAAAGATTAGACTATCTATAACTATATTTGGATCGCTGTAGTACAGGAGATTATTAAGATTTTTATTTTTTAATTCCTCAAGAGCTGCATTAAAATCTACTACAGTTTTAGTCTTATTTAAAACGACATTATTTTTCATTTTAGAAATACATAACAACACAGTAAAATGGTCGGTAGTAGTAGTTTGCAATACACATACCGAGGCTTGGAATTTGCATCTATTTATCTTTAGCATTACGTGATCGAGGCAGTTTTCTTCCCTAGTGGGCAAGGTATGTGCAGCTAAAATTCCATGTAAAGAAAGCATATCTAAATACTGAAGTCTATTGTTACGCTCTTGTGGGCGTTCATCAGTCTTAAGTTTTATGTTTATATTAATATCCCCAGTGATTATGATGCTTTTGCTAGTGGATTTGATAGAATTTAAATGATTATTTAATGAAAGTATAAAGGGGTCAGCATTCGTGTTAGACGGGGATCTGTATATACATAGGATTGAATTATTCATAACCTCTATCTGCAAACAAGATGCATGTAATAATTTTACCTCTTTTACTTTGTGCCGAAGAACATTTTTTACATATATAACCACCCCATCATTCTGATTAAGTTGATGTGTGGAAGAGTACATGTTGTAGTTTGGCAATTGGGGGACGAGCTTATTCGAGTCAAGCCTACATTCCGTTAAAACGATTACATCTGTTTCAAACTTAAGACATGCCAATGATAATAGAAAGCTATCAAAGTTACAATATATACTCCTTATGTTTTGAGTAATTAACGTAAAATCGTTACTTTTAACATTTAAATAGTTAGTTAGGTTCAAAGTATCACATTCAAAAGATTGGGCTATCTCTAGTCTATCAATTTCATTAATTGTTTGTAATGTATCAGCCATAGTGGGAGTAGGTGGTATGGCAAAAGCACTTCATTATTAGTTCCGTATTATGTACGTTTTTTATGCATAATGTGTAATAAAAAATGAGATGAGATATAAACCCAAAACAATGCTTAACAATAATTATATTTTTTCTATATGTAAATTGGTGATGTGAAATATGTATATATGCAATTTTATTTTGTTTCGTAGATGATGGTAATGAAATAGCGCCAGAATCATATTGTGTATAATTAAATGTAGAAGTGTGTGTTGTTTGTGTGTGCTGTGTTAACAATATGTGAAAGTTCAATACTAGAATTAAGAGTAATAGCTTTAGATACATGCTGCTATTTAAGTAAACAAAAAATGAATGAATTATTATGTACACTAATTGTCAATCTCCTTGTAGTAAGTGATGTACTTGATCCTCATGTTTTATCAGGATGATTGGCGATTGATCACTTTTCCGGACATATACTTTACCGTACGATGTCCAGCAATATTTATAGTTCTTTGACCTGGACAAGTCACGAGCCAAGAAATGTAGGCGAGCTGCCTTCGAGGTAAGGTTTTCAGAGAGAAATATAGGAGTGTCTTCCTGAGTTTTAAGTCCTAGATGCTTAGCACAGAGTTTGGATTTATTCCTTACATTATATGACTTTGCCATTTTAAGGAAATCGTTTTTTCAAGAAGGTGGAGTTGGTCTCAACTACAATAGGTGCATTTTTGTGAGCGGAGTTTTTATAACGAACTCTGTAAATATCGCTAATATCACTTTTGTTGATCTTGCAATCAATGGTTTCAGACAAAGTAGTGACCATTTCAACTAAGTCTTGCTTGCTCTCATTTTCCTTCCTAGGGACATTTTTTATTTCAAAGTTACTTTTCCGGCTCATACATTGCATTTCGTCCAATTTATCTTCCAAAAATGCTATGTGCTCTCTGTCTTCCTTTATATGGTTTTCAAGTTCAGTAATTTGTTTTTTCAGCTCTTGATTTTCCAGGTGTAAGTCATCCAGAGAAGCTTCTATATTGTTGGTTGAATGTCTTATGTCTTTGACAGTGTCTTTCAAGTCGGAGATATCTTTGTGCTGACAGCCCGTGTAGTATCTAATTAAACTTCTCATCTCCTCCTTAAACTCATTAAAGTCTGTAATAGTAATGTAATCTGTCTGTCTTTCCTGTTTTTGTTGCCGTAGAGTTACATAGTCTGTGGAGAATTTGTCATCTATCTCAATCGACATGTTGTCCATAGACACATTCTCATCATTTTTACCGGCCATATTGTACCAGGGTAGCAGTAGTTGCGAAGAGATAAAACAGTAAGTAACAAAACGGGTCACGCGTAGCTGATGACGTACTCACAAAATGTACCAGCGCAGTACCAGGAGCGCATAAGTGCACAGCAGGAGGTCACAGAACCGGGCGCGGCGTAGCAAATGATGCGTAGCGTAGTAGGTGCGTCGGGGGACGGCGTAGCAGCGTAGCACTCACCCGGTCTGCAGCATAGCGTAGGCGTGACGTACTACAGCGGTACGGCAACTGGTCTTTCAAGCTTATGCACTCCTAATATTTCACTTGAATTAAATTAAGTAAATTGTTTATTTATTTTTTTATAAATAAAGTCGCGCGTAATTATGACACGTCTAACCCTTGCGGGGGTCCGAGGGGAAGAGGCTAGTTGGATACTCCGAGGGCGTTTTAGGGCTACATCGCTCCTGCGGTATATCTTATCACAGCCCGATTCTCTCCCGTCCACTCCAAGTGACCAAGCCTGCGAAGTCGTGCGGCTATAATCTCGCTAATTATATTGGGTGCCGCAACTAGCTACTCTAGCTCCCTATTTTTCCTACGCTTTCATCTTCTCTATCTTCATCTCTGATAGGTCCCAGAATATTCCGCCAGAATTTCGTCTACTTCACTAAGAACTTGTTCTTTTTTTTCTGATTCAGAGTCCAAGTGTAATACTTACCGATGTCATTCATCAAAATCTAATTATTGTCTTATAGACTTGAATCATGGGCAGTCTACTGATCAGCTTGGACACTAGAACTCGGCGAAGCGCTGCTGAGCATCTTAGGGCATTTTGGATTCGAACATCTATCTCCTCTTCCCGATTACTTTAGGTAGGTCTTTTCTTTTCGATCTGCGGTGGCAGCATGGTTCTATTTTTATCACTTGTCACTATGCCCTTCATGACAAATGATAAAGAGCCGACCATCTTAGCCCTATTCATTTGGTGATATTCTAGTGGTTGATTATCAGACCAATTTTCTCTCCTTCCTACTCTACTATCCTAGCCTTGGCCTTCAGGTTGCTTTTGTTTTGAGCCTATAGCCCCAAGTCATCAGGATATCCAATGATCTAATGTTTGCATTAAGCAACATTCGCATTCATTGTATAAAGTTACTGCGTGACATGATGTACCTATCAAAATTGATGTGCTGTTAGTATTTGAATTGATTAAATATATGAAAAAACTATATTTAAATGACAAAATGGTATGAAATTATTCATAAATTTCATTAGAAAATTGTTCCGGTTATAGGTCAATAACCATATTTAACGGATCCGTATATCCGGATCTTATGACCCGATATCCGGATATCCGGATCTCAAACCCTACGCGCAGCGATTGTTCCGAGACAGTTTGTTTGACACTTTTGACGGGCAACGAGCACAAATCTTTCTTCTGGCATTAAAACGGAACTATTGTTTTAAACAATCATTGAGCGAACTAAGTAGTCTAGCGTTTTCGTAAGTATATGGAAAAACGCGATTTTTCGAATTTAACAAACATTGAGCGTACCTGTATTTAATTTGTTGACTGTCTGTCTGCATACTCAGAAAACCTACTATTTTTGCAGTACATGCCACTACTCGTGCCTCAAGAGCCGTGCTTCGTCGGTGCATCTACGCGCGTTCCTTCTCTTGCCACTAATCACGCGCTTGTCGCTTCTGTGTATTTATTGCTCTACGTTTTTGGTACTTGATTACAAAACTGCATGTTCCGTATAAAAATGCCAATTTTTTATGGGGTGCGAATGTAAACAAAATCAAATGAATATGATTGCATCAATTTCCAATAGTATTAAAATTTCCCCCGAAGTACAACGACAGTAAAACATGAAAAACTACTTTCCGGGTGTCGCACCATGGTGCGAATTTGACATTGGATTTAGATATTTTTTCTAATTATTTACTCAATTAGTACGGTCGCCAAGCCGCTCCGAGGCCAGATTTAATTGACTCAGCTCGGCCTTACCCACAACCGGTATCAATGTGTTCGGACAGTTCTCCTGATCACCGTACATGCGGTAGTAAAGCGGAAAAATGGTGGAGGGGATAGTAATGACGTCACAAAGATGGCGGCCGGACCTATTCTTTTTGGCGGTGTATCTCGAAAACCACTTAACCGATTTTAATCATCGAGGTGTCAAATAATAGCTTATATTATGGAGATTATTTCCTTTTCTACAAACATTTACGTGAAACCTATAGGAAAAAAAATAATCACAAAAAACAGTTTTTTTATAAAATTATTATTTTTTATTTTGTAAAAATCTCCGTAAATATTAGCATTTCGCAAATTTTATTTAATATAAAACATATTGCTTCATTATCAAGGAATATAATGAGCCTTAAAACATACAGATCGAGTAATAAACAATGAAGCTACACTCATTTATTTGCGCATGGGTAACGATAACTGGCTTTTACCGGTCGAAACTGTGGTGACTGTTACGATACGTATTGAATGGAATTTATAGAGTATCGGTTTTAATTACTGAAATTATAATTAAAATTATAAAAACCAGACACAATAATGTTACCTTACTTCGACGTTTAGTCTCTTTTTTCGTCTTAATCATAGGTAGGTACATATTTCTTTTTACTTAAAAATTTTATACAGGGTGAACTTTTAACCACCAGTCATACTCTGCGCAGCGACTTTATAGGTCATACTTAACAACTTTTACTATGGGACCAATTCCGAAATCGCGAAAAAAATTTTGACTGTCCCATATAAAGGTGCGACCAACTTTACCAGACCAACACTTTTCCAAACTGAGCTACAGCTGTCCGATGAAGTTAAGTACTTAGGACTAACTCTCGACAATAAACTCAATTGGAACAACCACATCAACAAACGGATAGACAAGGCGGGAGTTGTCTTCTGGCAGTGCAGAAGGATGATTGGTAAGAGGTGGGGACTCAACCCGAAAATTACCCTCTGGCTCTATAAGACGATAATCCACCCCTTACTCTGTTACGGTGCTCTGGTTTGGTGGCCAAGAACAAACCTAGGCAACGTACGAGACAAACTACAAAGACTTCAAAGGCTCGCATGCGCGGCCACCACTGGCTGCACGAGGTCTACCCCGACTGCAGCCATGGAGGTCATGCTAAACCTTCCACCGCTGCACCTACACATACAGCAAGAGGCCAGTCTCTCAGCGGTAAGGTTGCGAACCCTCAAGATATGGTCTAACATCACAGGAGCTCTTCACACAAAATGCCTGGAAAAGGTGTATGACGAATTTCCAGTGCTTAGGTCAGGCACGGACCGGATTCACAAACAAGCTATCTTCGATAAAAGGTACAAAATACAGTTATATGAGGACGACAATCATGAAGGACTCAATCCCCGGGAGCTGAGAATCTTCACTGATGGGTCCAAAACAGACAGCGGATCGGGCTCTGGAACCTTCTCAGAAGACCTGAACATGTCGATCACCACTCCGCTAGGAGCCCATAACTCGGTATTCCAAGCTGAGTGCATGGGCATCATAAACGCGGCGGCTGCCATCACTGCAAGGAAGGTAGTAGGATCCTCCATCCGCATACTCTTCGACAGTAGAGCAGTCTTAATGGCTCTAAATAGCCATATAGTTACATCCAAACTTATACACGAATGCCACGAACGACTAATGGAGGTATGTCATAATAACAAGATCACCCTACAATGGATCAAGGGACACAGTGGATCCCGAGGTAACGATGCTGCGGACGAGCTTGCCAGGCAAGGATCGAATGCGGGGGCGATTGGTCCGGAACCGATTCTTCCGATACCATTTAGCAAGGTACGCTCAATGCTGCTGGCACGTACAGGGAAACTACACACAGAACACTGGCTGAACCAGACTGGATGCAGACAGGCAAAAGAAGCCATGCCTGGCATCAACGGAAAACTCACAAGGGCGCTCCTGCAACTAGGGAAGGTCCGACTGAGTATGGTAACCAGTGTCATAACAGGTCATGGACTATTTAACAAACATCTTTTCACAACAGGTGTCACAGACAGTCCCCTGTGCCGAGGTTGCATGGAGACAGAAGAAACAGCCTCTCACGTGGTGCTGGAATGCAGCGGAGTGACTCCATACAGGGCTAAACATCTCGGATCTCCGAGAGACCTCCCCGAGGTCCTACTCAACATCAAAGGTTTGATAAGATTCCTCGAGGAGCTGGGCTGGCAGGACTAGCCCACCCCCAACATATCACGCAAAATAGGCGCAAGTCGTCGAGTTGCGGAAAAATCGCCCGAATACAATACAATACAATACAATACAAGGTGCGACCAGACCGCAGCTTAAAAAACGGTCACGATACGGAATCGCAGTGACGCGTCGTATGCGTACCGTTTTTGACGCATGCTCCCCACACCGCTGTTTAAAAAACGGTGACGGTACGGAATCGCAGTGACGTGCTTCACGCGAATCTTTTTTTTCGCAAAACAGTTGCGTCTTTTACGTCACCGGTACGGTGTCTGCCATAAGATCTCCGTGTAATATTTTTTGCGATTTTTACGCAGTTCAATTTACGGTGCGTCAGCTTATTTTAAGCAGCGGTGTGGCGAGCATGCGTCATGGACCCGGGTACGTCCTTAAACTACGTCCAAAAGAGAGGTATGGGCATTGTGAATGTCATCTCGCTTTGTGTGGTAGGGCACAGCCAGTGGGTGTCATTCCAGATCCAAATTTTCTTGCGTGATTCGGCATTGGTCCCATAATAAAAGTTGTTCAGTATGACCTGTAAAGTCACTGCGCAGAGTATGGCTGGTGGTTAAAATTTCATCTTATACCTATATTCGACACAAGTAGTAAGTACTTACAGACCAACTATGATACACATTTTGCCTGTATAGTGATACATAGTGAATAAATTAATACCTGATTTAAAAAATAAAACAAAAATAACAAATAGCATGTTATTTAATTCAGGAATCACTAATCAGTCTTAAACAATGAACATCATACTTTTAGATTAGACAACAAAATATATATTTATACTGTGTTTCGACTTGAAAGATTTTACTGCTTTAAAACATAAGACAAACCTACCAACCAAATATATAAAAAGAAATGTTTTTTGTGATTATTATTTTCCTATAGGTTTCACGTAAATGTTTGTAAAAGGGAAATAATCTCAATAATATAAGCTATTAGTTGACACCTTGATGAATACAATCGATTAAGTGGTTTTCGAGATACACCGCCAAAAAGAATAGGTCCGGCCGCCATCTTTGTGACGTCATTACTATCCCCTCCACCATTTTTCCGCTTTACTACCGCATGTACGGTGATCAGGAGAACTGTCCGAACACATTGATACCGGTTGTGGGTAAGGCCGAGCCGAGTCAATTAAATCGTGTTTTTAGAGGGCTTTTGAGATTTGGCGACCGTACTAAATTTGCACCGAGTACATTACCTACTTTCCCCAGACCCGCAATGACCAAAATAGATTTTTTTTAATGTTGTTTTTTTTTTTACCTGTTCCGTAGCTTAAATTAACATAAATAACACGTGCGAATTTAGATATAAGTGTTGTAAAACGTACGCCAAATTACACCGAGTACACCTTTTTTCTCTTCTTAGTTATAACCATTACATTATTTTCAGCCGATTTCACCCCGTTCCGGGGGGGTGAATTTAGTAACGATTGTATAAAGTTCGATTTTTAGCCCATACAAAACAATCCGTAGTGATTTTATTAGTCCTTAGAATTAGTTCCTGACTTTAGTGAAATTTGAGTTAATTTGACCGTACTAAATGACCAATTCATAGAAAATATGACCTAGAAACTAGTTCACTTTTATAAAACTCAATTTTGCCCGAGATTGTACTTAGGCGAATACCTAAGGGAGCTAAGTGTATTGATCTTGAATAATTAGTTGGCTAATACATATATGACTCCAACATGACATGGACATTTACATCATAACTATTATACCTAGTTGGTTACTAAGTTCTGTTACTCGATTTCTTTCTTTCTTCCTAGCGTTGTCCCAGCATATTGCCACGGCTCAATGGAGCTTGGGGTCCGCTTTGACAACTAATCCCAAGATTTGGCGTAGGCACTAGTTTTTACGAAAGCCACTGCCATCTGACCTTCCAACCCAGAGGGTAAAACTAAGTGTTAGCGCGTTATTACGCTATTTAAATAAAAGACAAGTGTTTAAAGAAGTACCATTATTTTAATGGTGTATTACAAGAAGTTACTACAGGTTCTTTGTCTAGGACACGCGCGTTCAGTTCAGTGGTTAAGATGCAAGAGGTCGATGCTCGGGTCGCGGTGCACGTCGATGCGTCTCATATGCGAAACTTCGGCGCTGGCATCGCGCTCTCTGGTTGGCCGCCGTTCTGTCGTCTATGTTGGCAGATTGGAGCCGCATCTCCATCAATCATTGGTTGTAGAAAAACTAGCGGTGTTGCCACAGCGCTAACATACTCCGGGGCGCTGAAAGATCCATCTTTCAGGACTCTCTCTGTTGTACAGGCAGCGGGCACATTCGGTTGAGCGCTCGCTTGACTATCCCTCTAGCGGTATTGATGTCTGCAACGCGTGGCACGCCATCCTTTCCGTTATATAGTTTGACGACTCTGCCCATGCGCCATAGCAACGGCGGCAAGCCTTCCTCCTTGATGAGTACGAGTTCTCCCAGCCGTAGATCGCGCTGCCTCTCGCGCCACTTGTAGCGCTGCTGCTGCAGGGACACGAACTCGGCCGACCAGCGTTTCCAGAAGTGTTGCCGCAGCTGCTCCAGCCTCAGGTAGCGGTCCAGGCGGTTCGGGTTCCGGTCCTGCAGGGGCGGCGACGGCAGCGACGTGAGCGGCCTACAAATGAGAAAGTGCCCGGGAGTAAGGGGGTAAAAGTCATTAGGGGAGGAGGAGAGTGGGCAGAGAGGCCTACTGTTCAAAATTGCCTCCACTTGGCTAAAAAGAGACGAAAGCTCTTCAAATGTGAGATGTGTGTTACCCAAAATTCGTTTGAGGTGAAATTTGGCGCTTTTAATGCCGGCCTCAGCGTAGCCATTAAAGTTAGGTGCATAAGCTGGTGCAAATTTAAATTTCATACCTTGACCAGCTGCAAATTCAGATATATCGTTTTCATACAATTCTTTAAATTGTATGAAATCGTTTATTTCTTTAGCTGCAGCTACTAGATTTCTACCATTATCACAAAACAGCTCCGCAGGTTTGCCGCGCCTGGCGATAAATCTGCGGAGTGCTAGCACAAATGCATCTTTAGACAAGTCGCTCACAGCCTCTAAGTGAACACATTTATATCTTAAACATATAAATAGACACAGATAACATTTCGTGATTTTACATCCACGCCCACGGCGATCTGTTATTAAATAAGGACCGGCTAAGTCTACAGCTGTTGACGTGAATGGAAAATCAGCATTTAAGCGTTGCGCTGGTAAATTGCCCATTATATTTTTTAAAGTTTGGCCAGCGATTCTTTTACAAGTGACACAATTGTGGGCCGTGCTTCTCGCGAGGTTTCTGCCTCCGACCGGCCATATCAAGTCCCGCACTGAGCATAGCAATAGCTGTGGTCCTGCATGTAGGAGACGTATGTGTTCATGTGTAAAAATGAGTTTGGTTAGTGTGTGTTTAGCATGTAACAACATGGGATGCTTCTGTTCATAACTACAATCTGAAGCATCTAGCCTTCCCCCGACTCTCAAGAGGCCTTGTGAGTCAATAAATGGGTTCAAGGTTATAACGTGTGATCTAGGATTCAACCTGTGACCTTTGCGCATCGTTTCAAGTTCAGAGGCAAATGGTTGTGCAATTTTAACTAAAGTATGTAAAGAGTCTGTAAGTTCTTGTGACGATAGCGAGCCAGTTAGTTTGGGCAGGCTAGGCTTACAATTATTTATGAAACGGCGCACATAAGCCACAGCATGTTGTAGCCTTTTATATTTTGAAAATCTATCAAAATCTATGATAGATGGTTCATTGTCAGGCAAGACCTCCGGTTCTACTGAATTTAGCTCTGGCCATTCCTTTTCAGGCTTTAATAGAAACTCGGGCCCCCCCCCACCACAGAGCGTTCCCAGAGACATGCTGTGGATCCACACCACGTGTTGCAAGATCACTTGGATTTTCTTTTGTAGGCACATGTCTCCAGGTGGCTCCGGACGTGAGACTGGCTATAGCGGCCACTCTGTTTGCTACAAACGTTTTAAGTTTTAAGTCTTTAGCCAAGCCAGGCAGCAGCTAGAGTCAGTCCAGAATATAGTGCGAGAGACAGGACGCCTCCAGGCTCTTACTACGGCTGCATATGTTTGTGCCGCTAACAAGCATCCAGCTAATTCTAATTTCGGTATGCTTGTGCGCCGGATAGGAGCTATTCTGTCTCTCGCACACAACAGGTGGACTTGTTGTTCACCCGTGTCAGAAATAGTTTTTACATAAATGCAGGCTGCATATGCAGTCTCTGCAGCGTCAGAAAAGCAATGCAACTCTATTGTGGAGGGTGTCTCGCACAATACATATCTAGGTATACTGAGTGCTTTAATGTGATGCAAATTTTTAATAAATCGAGACCAGATTCGCTGTATTTCAGGAGAAACTGGTTCGTCCCAAGATTTGCCTTCTTTCCACAAAGTTTGTATTAATATTTTAGGTTTGACTGTACATAGGCTTAAAAGACCCAAGGGATCAAATACTTGGAAGGTTTTAGATAAAATTGTTCTTTTTGTGGCCTTTTCATCTGAGTGATCATTTTTAATTGAAAAATTTAATATATCTTGGCTAGGTTGCCACCCTAGTCCAAGTGTCTGACAGGCTTGACTCAAAGCTAGATGATCATCTTGATTAATGAAATCTGACTTTAGTAACGCGTTTGAATTTGAACGGTATTTACGCAGATTAAAGCAACCAGAGGCTAAAGACTGTGAGACGCCAGCTTGTATTTGAAGCAGCTCTGATTCAGAGTCTGCCCCTGTTAATAAGTCATCACAGTAAAAGTCATTTTGTATAATGGTCCTAACCAAAGGATCCTTGCTCTCAGCCCCTAACTGCCACAAACATCGAGCCGCTAACCAGCTCGATGAAGCAAAGCCATACGTAACGGTATTTAAAGTGAGAGAGCGTATAGGTAAGTGCTCGTCTTCGCGCCATAGAATCACTTGTAGGTTTCTGTCTAGTTCATTCATTAAAATTTGCCTGTACTGTTTTTCTATGTCACCGGAGAGCACATACCTGTATTGACGGAATCTAAGCAATATATCGAACAGAGAGTTTTGGATATTAGGTCCTACCAGCTGGATATCATTGATAGAATATCCAGAGGAGGTTGGGCAACTAGCATTGAATACAGTTCTTAAGCGAGTAGATTCACTCTCCTTCATCACCGGGTGATGAGGGAGGTGGTTGGCTGTATAACATTGCCTAGACTCCGACAGATGCCCTAAATCTCTATATTCATTTATAAAATCAACGTACATTGATTTAAGCTCAGGTTGTTTACTAAAACGCTTTTCTAAGTTAAGTAAGCGCTTCTTAGCTATGTTAAATGTGTTGCCTAAGCAGTCTGGTGTGTCTTTTAAAGGTAAACGCACTACAAATCTGCCGTCAGATTGGCGATAGGTATTGTCCACAAAATGTTTTTCTATAGGATGAGAGTCGAACTCAATCCCATTTTTGATGGAGTCTGCCTCTGGCGGCAGCTCCTCTGTCTCCCAAAACTTTGTCATCTGGGTCGACAGATCAGCTAAACAAAAATGACTACGCGTGGTTGATGTGTTTATATGCGTAGTAGCTCCCTCTACCGGGCCAGCTACAAGCCACCCAAGTTTAGATGGGATTAGGTAGGTGCGCTTGCTCGTTGGCAATGTTTTTGCAGCACCTGTTACTATTGCCCAAAACATTTCCACTCCCAACAGCATATCAATTTGGGCTGGAACATTAAAGGTTGGATCTGCAAGTTGTATATGAGCAGGTAAGTTAAGGTGACTAACATCAACATATTTCTGTGGGAAGCGATCAGTTATTTGGTCTAAAACTAGAAAGTCAAGATTAGCATTGAAATCGCTTAATTTAGATTTAATATGGGCTGCACAACGTACAGGCTTATAGGTCAGAGGGGTATTTCCTATTCCTGTAACATTTGAAGCAGTTAGAGGCTGAAGATCAAGTTGCAAACGTTGTCTTAATGCTTCAGTAAGATAGTTCGATTGCGAACAGCTATCTAAGAGACACTTAACAGTCTCTTTTTTATTATTGAAAGGGTTAACTATTTCAATTAGAGCTGTCGAAAGTAGTGCTTCACTATTGGTAAGCAAAGTATTAGCAGTGAAGGTGTTTGGCACCTCTGCACTGTCAGAAGTTAGCATAGTGGAGGAGCAAGCGACATCTCCCATAGCACTATTGGTTGCCTGAACTGTCTGTTCCTTGCTAGCTCCACTAGAAGAAGTGTTATTTGGTGTGTTGTGTAAGTATGTATTGTGTCGTCTTCTACATACGCGACAGCCATTTAACTTGCATGCACGGGTCTCATGGTCCGGTCGGAGGCAGACATGGCACAGCTTCAGACTGGACGCCCGTGACCAGCGCTCGTCGACTGACATCTTTCTAAAGGTTGGGCAGTCATACACCCTGTGATCACCATGGCACACGACGCACGGCCGACCCTTGTGGTCACTTTGTTTTTCTGAAATCATGAAAGTTTTTATGTTTTTATCATGTTTAAATAAAGTTTTAATAGCCACAGGCTCTGGCTTGTGGTTAGCTTGTTTGTCCCGCTTTGAGCGGTATAGGTTTTCTAAAATGTCTGCACGATTCTTTAGAAATTCCCTAAAATCATCAAGTGTTGGCCATTCTTTAAGAGTGTTTCTATGCTCTTCCCATTTTGAATTAGTATTGGTATCCAATTTTGCAGATAACAAATGAACTAGCATTGTATCCCAGTGTTCAGTTGGTTGGCCCAATGTTTTAAGGGCCCGGAGGTTTTTAGTAACATGGTCACTCAAAAATCTTAAAGATTTATCAGATTCTCTTTGTATGGGGTCTAAATTAAATAAAGCATTTAAGTGGTTAGTAATTAGTTGCCTTTTGTTACTGAACCTGTCACACAACAGTTTCCAAGCTTCATTATAGTTGTCAGTGGAAACTTCTAAATTTGCTATGACTCGTGAGGCCTCTCCTTCAAGATAGGAACTCAAATAATGGAATTTATGGATGGGCTTAATATGTTCATTATTATGAATTAAAGATTCATAAAGGTCTTTGAATTCCATCCATTTATAATAAGAGCCATCAAATTTTGAGATTTTAATTTGAGGAAGCTTGAAGCCGAGATGCTCCGAGTTACAGCCACCTGAGATACAGGTTTTGACAGAAGCTTCTGGTGATGTTTTTAGAGCCTGAGAGCGTTCAAGTATACTCTGAGCTGTAGCTATAGCCGAGTTAATATGGGTCTCATTGATGTCCCGTTCTGAAAGTTCACTTTCAAGATTATCAGAGTTAGTTACTTCTATCGAAGTTTGCAGCTCGTCAAGGCGCGTGGATAACTCTATAACTTTATTTAATCTTAAGGTCAGCTCATTGACTTTAACACCGGTTAACACTTCATCATCTTTGATTGTACTTAAGTAACCACGGAATTTAGAAACCTGACCCTTTATTGAGCCACGTTTAACACGTAGTTCTGCCAGAAGAGCTTCCCTTTTTGCAGCTTCAGCCATGTTGAATTATGTTTTTAGCTGAGCTAGCACGTCTAACAATAAAATTTTATTTTAAATCAAAGTTTAAAGTCATCCACGTAAGAAAATAAAAATTGGCAAAACAGCTTACGCCCCTTATTTGACTTCAACAGCTACGCAGAGGTGCACTTGGTGTGTAGCAGCAGCATGCGGCTTTGACACTGGATAACTTGCCACGTGGTGATAGAAGTGTGCGTGGCACGGTATATTCGTGGCACGCGGCACGCACTTCGACAGGTTGTCCACTGAAATCGTGCAAACGAATATGTGCATATGCGAACACAACCAAGATGCAAGCAGGGGTGAAGTTAGAAAGAAAACTGATTAGGTTGGCGAAAGTAATTGGGTTACAATTTAAGTGAAATTTTAAAAGAACACACGTGTGGGTCCTTAAGTGCAAAAGAATTGAGCGTAAATGCGTGGTCAAAACGTTTTCTTCACGAAATAAAAAGATGCACATGCAATCTCACTGGTTTTACAAAAAAGTACGTCTTTAAAATTGGAATGTATAATAGCACTTCACAGCAGTTTATGTAATTAAGAAAGCCCCGATAGGCGTTTTAAGCAGAAATAAAGTTAACAGTAGGTATATGCAAACGTGGCTTAAGAGGTTAGAAATTTACGAGTTCACACACGATTGTCACACTTTGAAGAACTATTCTGAAAGTAAAACACAAATGAAGGCAATTAATACACAATAAGCACTCTTTTAAGAAGGGAATTCAATGTTCTTTAAGTTTAAAGTCAGTTGTCATGTAAGGTTAAGTAAAGGTCAATGCACTGAGTTTAGGAATGTTCAAGTTTTTAAATTTACGATGCAATTTTTGGACAAGGGATTTAAGTTAAGTTAAAGAAAAAGGTGTAGGAATAAACAAGGAAAGAAACAGGAAAGGAACGGGCACCCCTCACGGCACTTCCCTCGTTTCGCCGGCCGCCACGCGCTGCCGCCTTGTTGCTAGGCGCCGTCGTTCGTCGTTATTCCGATCCGGTCCCAGTCGCCGCTGCCGTCCCTCTTTGGTCTTCGGGCTGTACTTCTGGCGGCGATGGCTGGCGGTGATGGTCGTTGGCGATTTGCGTCGGCGTCGGCGTCGGCTCCAGGCCCACAGCGTCCCAATATGGCGGCTTTTGCTCAGGCACTGGAAAAAATGCTTATAATATTCCACGCGTGTCCTGTCCGCGGTCGCCAAATGTTAGCGCGTTATTACGCTATTTAAATAAAAGACAAGTGTTTAAAGAAGTACCATTATTTTAATGGTGTATTACAAGAAGTTACTACAGGTTCTTTGTCTAGGACACGCGCGTTCAGTTCAGTGGTTAAGATGCAAGAGGTCGATGCTCGGGTCGCGGTGCACGTCGATGCGTCTCATATGCGAAACTTCGGCGCTGGCATCGCGCTCTCTGGTTGGCCGCCGTTCTGTCGTCTATGTTGGCAGATTGGAGCCGCATCTCCATCAATCATTGGTTGTAGAAAAACTAGCGGTGTTGCCACAGCGCTAACATACTCCGGGGCGCTGAAAGATCCATCTTTCAGGACTCTCTCTGTTGTACAGGCAGCGGGCACATTCGGTTGAGCGCTCGCTTGACTATCCCTCTAGCGGTATTGATGTCTGCAACGCGTGGCACGCCATCCTTCATCCTTTCCGTTATATAGTTTGACGACTCTGCCCATGCGCCATAGCAACGGCGGCAAGCCTTCCTCCTTGATGAGTACGAGTTCTCCCAGCCGTAGATCGCGCTGCCTCTCGCGCCACTTGTAGCGCTGCTGCTGCAGGGACACGAACTCGGCCGACCAGCGTTTCCAGAAGTGTTGCCGCAGCTGCTCCAGCCTCAGGTAGCGGTCCAGGCGGTTCGGGTTCCGGTCCTGCAGGGGCGGCGACGGCAGCGACGTGAGCGGCCTACAAATGAGAAAGTGCCCGGGAGTAAGGGGGTAAAAGTCATTAGGGGAGGAGGAGAGTGGGCAGAGAGGCCTACTGTTCAAAATTGCCTCCACTTGGCTAAAAAGAGACGAAAGCTCTTCAAATGTGAGATGTGTGTTACCCAAAATTCGTTTGAGGTGAAATTTGGCGCTTTTAATGCCGGCCTCAGCGTAGCCATTAAAGTTAGGTGCATAAGCTGGTGCAAATTTAAATTTCATACCTTGACCAGCTGCAAATTCAGATATATCGTTTTCATACAATTTAAAGAAATCGTTTATTTCTTTAGCTGCAGCTACTAGATTTCTACCATTATCACAAAACAGCTCCGCAGGTTTGCCGCGCCTGGCGATAAATCTGCGGAGTGCTAGCACAAATGCATCTTTAGACAAGTCGCTCACAGCCTCTAAGTGAACACATTTATATCTTAAACATATAAATAGACACAGATAACATTTCGTGATTTTACATCCACGCCCACGGCGATCTGTTATTAAATAAGGACCGGCTAAGTCTACAGCTGTTGACGTGAATGGAAAATCAGCATTTAAGCGTTGCGCTGGTAAATTGCCCATTATATTTTTTAAAGTTTGGCCAGCGATTCTTTTACAAGTGACACAATTGTGGGCCGTGCTTCTCGCGAGGTTTCTGCCTCCGACCGGCCATATCAAGTCCCGCACTGAGCATAGCAATAGCTGTGGTCCTGCATGTAGGAGACGTATGTGTTCATGTGTAAAAATGAGTTTGGTTAGTGTGTGTTTAGCATGTAACAACATGGGATGCTTCTGTTCATTACTACAATCTGAAGCATCTAGCCTTCCCCCGACTCTCAAGAGGCCTTGTGAGTCAATAAATGGGTTCAAGGTTATAACGTGTGATCTAGGACTCAACCTGTGACCTTTGCGCATCGTTTCAAGTTCAGAGGCAAATGACTGCTGTTGTGCAATTTTAACTAAAGTATGTAAAGAGTCTGTAAGTTCTTGTGACGATAGCGAGCCAGTTAGTTTGGGCAGGCTAGGCTTACAATTATTTATGAAACGGCGCACATAAGCCACAGTATGTTGTAGCCTTTTATATTTTGAAAATCTATCAAAATCTATGATAGATGGTTCATTGTCGATGCTTGTTAGCATAGACGTTACTTTGAGTTCAGGCAAGACCTCCGGTTCTACTGAATTTAGCTCTGGCCATTCCTTTTCAGGCTTTAATAGAAACTCGGGGCCCCCCCACCACAGAGCGTTCCCAGAGACATGCTGTGGATCCACACCACGTGTTGCAAGATCACTTGGATTTTCTTTTGTAGGCACATGTCTCCAGGTGGCTCCGGACGTGAGACTGGCTATAGCGGCCACTCTGTTTGCTACAAACGTTTTAAGTTTGGCTCTGTCTGTCTTTAGCCAAGCCAGGCAGCAGCTAGAGTCAGTCCAGAATATAGTGCGAGAGACAGGACGCCTCCAGGCTCTTACTACGGCTGCATATGTTTGTGCCGCTAACAAGCATCCAGCTAATTCTAATTTCGGTATGCTTGTGCGCCGGATAGGAGCTATTCTGTCTCTCGCACACAACAGGTGGACTTGTTGTTCACCCGTGTCAGAAATAGTTTTTACATAAATGCAGGCTGCATATGCAGTCTCTGCAGCGTCAGAAAAGCAATGCAACTCTATTGTGGAGGGTGCCTCGCACAATACATATCTAGGTATACTGAGTGCTTTAATGTGATGCAAATTTGAATAAATCGAGACCAGATTCGCTGTATTTCAGGAGAAACTGGTTCGTCCCAAGATTTGCCTTCTTTCCACAAAGTTTGTATTAATATTTTAGGTTTGACTGTACATAGGCTTAAAAGACCCAAGGGATCAAATACTTGGAAGGTTTTAGATAAAATTGTTCTTTTTGTGGCCTTTTCATCAGAGTGATCATTTTTAATTGAAAAATTTAATATATCTTGGCTAGGTTGCCACCCTAGTCCAAGTGTCTGACAGGCTTGACTCAAAGCTAGATGATCATCTTGATTAATGAAATCTGACTTTAGTAACGCGTTTGAATTTGAACGGTATTTACGCAGATTAAAGCAACCAGAGGCTAAAGACTGTGAGACGCCAGCTTGTATTTGAAGCAGCTCTGATTCAGAGTCTGCCCCTGTTAATAAGTCATCACAGTAAAAGTCATTTTGTATAATGGTCCTAACCAAAGGATCCTTGCTCTCAGCCCCTAACTGCCACAAACATCGAGCCGCTAACCAGCTCGATGAAGCAAAGCCATACGTAACGGTATTTAAAGTGAGAGAGCGTATAGGTAAGTGCTCGTCTTCGCGCCATAGAATCACTTGTAGGTTTCTGTCTAGTTCATTCATTAAAATTTGCCTGTACTGTTTTTCTATGTCACCGGAGAGCACATACCTGTATTGACGGAATCTAAGCAATATATCGAACAGAGAGTTTTGGATATTAGGTCCTACCAGCTGGATATCATTGATAGAATATCCAGAGGAGGTTGGGCAACTAGCATTGAATACAGTTCTTAAGCGAGTAGATTCACTCTCCTTCATCACCGGGTGATGAGGGAGGTGGTTGGCTGTATAACATTGCCTAGACTCCGACAGATGCCCTAAATCTCTATATTCATTTATAAAATCAACGTACATTGATTTAAGCTCAGGTTGTTTACTAAAACGCTTTTCTAAGTTAAGTAAGCGCTTCTTAGCTATGTTAAATGTGTTGCCTAAGCAGTCTGGTGTGTCTTTTAAAGGTAAACGCACTACAAATCTGCCGTCAGATTGGCGATAGGTATTGTCCACAAAATGTTTTTCTATAGGATGAGAGTCGAACTCAATCCCATTTTTGATGGAGTCTGCCTCTGGCGGCAGCTCCTCTGCCTCCCAAAACTTTGTCATCTGGGTCGACAGATCAGCTAAACAAAAATGACTACGCGTGGTTGATGTGTTTATATGCGTAGTAGCTCCCTCTACCGGGCCAGCTACAAGCCACCCAAGTTTAGATGGGATTAGGTAGGTGCGCTTGCTCGTTGGCAATGTTTTTGCAGCACCTGTTACTATTGCCCAAAACATTTCCACTCCCAACAGCATATCAATTTGGGCTGGAACATTAAAGGTTGGATCTGCAAGTTGTATATAAGCAGGTAAGTTAAGGTGACTAACATCAACATATTTCTGTGGGAAGCGATCAGTTATTTGGTCTAAAACTAGAAAGTCAAGATTAGCATTGAAATCGCTTAATTTAGATTTAATATGGGCTGCACAACGTACAGGCTTATAGGTCAGAGGGGTATTTCCTATTCCTGTAACATTTGAGGCAGTTAGAGGCTGAAGATCAAGTTGCAAACGTTGTCTTAATGCTTCAGTAAGATAGTTCGATTGCGAACAGCTATCTAAGAGACACTTAACAGTCTCTTTTTTATTATTGAAAGGGTTAACTATTTCAATTAGAGCTGTCGAAAGTAGTGCTTCACTATTGGTAAGCAAAGTATTAGCAGTGAAGGTGTTTGGCACCTCTGCACTGTCAGAAGTTAGCATAGTGGAGGAACAAGCGACATCTCCCATAGCACTATTGGTTGCCTGGACTGTCTGTTCCTTGCTAGCTCCACTAGAAGAAGCGTTATTTGGTGTGTTGTGTAAGTATGTATTGTGTCGTCTTCTACATACGCGACAGCCATTTAACTTGCATGCACGGGTCTCATGGTCCGGTCGGAGGCAGACATGGCACAGCTTCAGACTGGACGCCCGTGACCAGCGCTCGTCGACTGACATCTTTCTAAAGGTTGGGCAGTCATACACCCTGTGATCACCATGGCACACGACGCACGGCCGACCCTTGTGGTCACTTTGTTTTTCTGAAATCATGAAAGTTTTTATGTTTTTATCATGTTTAAATAAAGTTTTAATAGCCACAGGCTCTGGCTTGTGGTTAGCTTGTTTGTCCCGCTTTGAGCGGTATAGGTTTTCTAAAATGTCTGCACGATTCTTTAGAAATTCCCTAAAGTCATCAAGTGTTGGCCATTCTTTAAGAGTGTTTCTATGCTCTTCCCATTTTGAATTAGTATTGGTATCCAATTTTGCAGATAACAAATGAACTAGCATTGTATCCCAGTGTTCCGTTGGTTGGCCCAATGTTTTAAGGGCCCGGAGGTTTTTAGTAACATGGTCACTCAAAAATCTTAAAGATTTATCAGATTCTCTTTGTATGGGGTCTAAATTAAATAAAGCATTTAAGTGGTTAGTAATTAGTTGCCTTTTGTTACTGAACCTGTCACACAACAGTTTCCAGGCTTCAGTATAGTTGTCAGTGGAAACTTCTAAATTTGCTATGACTCGTGAGGCCTCTCCTTCAAGATAGGAACTCAAATAATGGAATTTATGGATGGGCTTAATATGTTCATTATTATGAATTAAAGATTCATAAAGGTCTTTGAATTCCATCCATTTATAATAAGAGCCATCAAATTTTGAGATTTTAATTTGAGGAAGCTTGAAGCCGAGATGCTCCGAGTTACAGCCACCTGAGATACAGGTTTTGACAGAAGCTTCTGGTGATGTTTTTAGAGCCTGAGAGCGTTCAAGTATACTCTGAGCTGTAGCTATAGCCGAGTTAATATGGGTCTCATTGATGTCCCGTTCTGAAAGTTCACTTTCAAGATTATCAGAGTTAGTTACTTCTATCGAAGTTTGCAGCTCGTCAAGGCGCGTGGATAACTCTATAACTTTATTTAATCTTAAGGTCAGCTCATTGACTTTAACACCGGTTAACACTTCATCATCTTTGATTGTACTTAAGTAACCACGGAATTTAGAAACCTGACCCTTTATTGAGCCACGTTTAACACGTAGTTCTGCCAGAAGAGCTTCCCTTTTTGCAGCTTCAGCCATGTTGAATTATGTTTTTAGCTGAGCTAGCACGTCTAACAATAAAATTTTATTTTAAATCAAAGTTTAAAGTCATCCACGTAAGAAAATAAAAATTGGCAAAACAGCTTACGCCCCTTATTTGACTTCAACAGCTACGCAGAGGTGCACTTGGTGTGTAGCAGCAGCATGCGGCTTTGACACTGGATAACTTGCCACGTGGTGATAGAAGTGTGCGTGGCACGGTATATTCGTGGCACGCGGCACGCACTTCGACAGGTTGTCCACTGAAATCGTGCAAACGAATATGTGCATATGCGAACACAATCAAGATGCAAGCAGGGGTGAAGTTAGAAAGAAAACTGATTAGGTTGGCGAAAGTAATTGGGTTACAATTTAAGTGAAATTTTAAAAGAACACACGTGTGGGTCCTTATGGCGAAAGAATTGAGTGTAAATGCGTGGTCAAAACGTTTTCTTCACGAAATAAAAAGATGCACATGCAATCTCACTGGTTTTACAAAAAAGTACGTCTTTAAAATTGGAATGTATAATAGCACTTCACAGTAGTTTATGTAATTAAGAAAGCCCCGATAGGCGTTTTAAGCAGAAATAAAGTTAACAGTAGGTATATGCAAACGTGGCTTAAGAGGTTAGAAATTTACGAGTTCACACACGATTGTCACACTTTGAAGAACTATTCTGAAAGTAAAACACAAATGAAGGCAATTAATACACAATAAGCACTCTTTTAAGAAGGGAATTCAATGTTCTTTAAGTTTAAAGTCAGTTGTCATGTAAGGTTAAGTAAAGGTCAATGCACTGAGTTTAGGAATGTTCAAGTTTTTAAATTTACGATGCAATTTTTGGACAAGGGATTTAAGTTAAGTTAAAGAAAAAGGTGTAGGAATAAACAAGGAAAGAAACAGGAAAGGAACGGGCACCCCTCACGGCACTTCCCTCGTTTCGCCGGCCGCCACGCGCTGCCGCCTTGTTGCTAGGCGCCGTCGTTCGTCGTTATTCCGATCCGGTCCCAGTCGCCGCTGCCGTCCCTCCTTGGTCTTCGGGCTGTACTTCTGGCGGCGATGGCTGGCGGTGATGGTCGCTGGCGATTTGCGTCGGCGTCGGCGTCGGCTCCAGGCCCACAGCGTCCCAATATGGCGGCTTTTGCTCAGGCACTGGAAAAATACTACTTACTACTCCGTTGGCTCAGCGACCCAAAATGAGACTTGGCCTCCGACACAAGACAGCGCCACTTTTCTCGGTCCTGTGCGACCTCTCGCCAATTGTCGACTCGAAGCTCGCGCAGATCCGCCTCCACCATGTCGCTCCAGCGATACCTAGGGCGTCCGATAGGACGTCCTCCTGCTAGGCGACCCAGGTACGCTCTTTTTACGTTCCGATCTTCGTCCATTCTCTCAAGGTGGCCTAACCAACGGAGTCTGTGGGCTTTACTTTCTCCCATGATGTTAGGTTCAGCCACTAGGTCTTCAATCTCACGGTTCTTAAGGACTGTCCAACTTCCATCCGGTCTTCGTTTGGGGCCCAATATTTTACGGAGGATTTTCCTCTCGGCAACTAGCAGCATGTTTTCTTCCTTGAGTGTTAGTGTCCATGCTTCGCATCCGTAGGTTAGGATTGGGCGAATCACGGTCTTATAGATTCGGATCTTGGAGCGTCTGCTTAGAAGCTTGGACACTAACACCTTGTGAAGAGCTGCACTGCATCGCAATGTATTCTGGATCCTAATCTTTATGTCCTCGTCACGATTGTTGGTATCAGTAACGGTGCAGCCTAAGGAAAAATGCTTATAATATTCCGCGCGTGTCCTGTCACGGTCGCCAAATGTTAGCGCGTTATTACGCTATTTAAATAAAAGACAAGTGTTTAAAGAAGTACCATTATTTTAATGGTGTATTACAAGACGTTACTACAGGTTCTTTGTCTAGGACACGCGCGTTCAGTTCAGTGGTTAAGATGCAAGAGGTCGATGCTCGGGTCGCGGTGCACGTCGATGCGTCTCATATGCGAAACTTCGGCGCTGGCATCGCGCTCTCTGGTTGGCCG